>NW_022631227.1:179177-341622 GCF_010015895.1 Lontra canadensis
TTCTTCTCTAGTGCACATGGAACATTCTCCAGAATAGATCACATCCTCGGTCATAAATCAGGTCTCAACTGGTATCAAAAGATTGGGATCATTCCCTGCATATTTTCAGACCACAATGCTCTGAAGCTAAAACTCAATCACAAGAGGAAATTTGGAAAGCACCCAAATACATGGAGACTAAACAGCATCCTTCTAAACAATGAATGGGTCAACCAGGAAATTAAAAAGAAGAATTGAAAAAATTCATGGAAACAAATGATAATGAAGACACAACGGTTCTAAATCTGTGGGACACAGCAAAGGCAGTCCTGAGAGGAAAATATATAGTGGTACAAGCCTTTCTCAAGAAACAAGAAAGGTCTCAAATACACAACATAACCCTACACTTAAAGGAGCTGAAGAACGAACAAGAAAGAAAGCCTAAACCCAGGAGGAAAGGGAAATAATAAAGATCAGAGCAGAAATCAATGAAATAGAAACAAGCAAACAAAAAACAATAGAACAAATCAACAAAACTAGGAGCTGGTTCTTTGAAAGAATTAATAAGATTGATAAACCCCTGGCGAGACTTATCAAAAAGAAAAGAGAAAGGACCCAAATTAGTAAAATCATGAATGAAAGAGGAGAGATCACAACCAACACCAACGAAATACAAGCAATTATAACTCTACACCAAAAAATTTGACAATCTGGAAGAAATGGATGCATTCGTAGAGACATATAAACTACCACAACTGAACCAGGAAGAAATAGAAAGCCTGAACAGACCCAAACCAGTAAGGAGATTGAAACAGTCATCAAAATTCTCCAAACGAACAAAAGCCCAGGGCCAGATGGCTTCCCAGGGGAATTCTACCAAATATTTAAAGAAGAATTAATTCTTATTCTCCTGAAGCTGTTCCAAAAAATAGAAATGGAAGGAAAACTTCCAAACTCATTTTATGAGGCCAGCATCACCTTGATCCCAAAACCAGACAAGGATCCCATCAAAAAAGAGAACTACAGACCAATATCCTTGATTGAACACAGATGCGAAAATTCTCTTCAAAATACTAGCCAATAAGATTCAACAATACATTAAAAGGATTATACACCATGACCAAGTGGGATGTATTCCAGGGCTGCAAGTTTGGTTCAACATCCGCAAATCAACCAATGTGATACAATACATTAATAAAAGAAAGAACAAGAACCATATGATACTCTCAATAGATGCTGAAAAAACATTTGACAAAGTACAGCATCCCTTCCTGATCAAAACTCTTCAAAGTGTAGGGATAGAGGGCACATACCTCAATATTATCAAAGCCATCTATGAAAAACCCACCACAAATACCATCCTCAATGGAGAAAAACTGAAAGCTTTTCCGCTAAGGTCAGGAACACGCCAGGGATGTCCATTATCACCACTGCTATTCAACATAGTACTAGAAGTCCTAGCCTCAGCAATCAGACAACAAAAAGAAATTAAAGGCATCCAAATCGGCAAAGAAGAAGTCAAACTATCACTCTTCGCAGATGATATGATACTATATGTGGAAAACCCAAAAGACTCCACTCCAAAACTGCTAGAACTTGTACAGGAATTTAGTAAAGTGTCAGGATATAAAATCAATGCACAGAAATCAGTTGCATTTCTCTACACTAACAACAAGACAGAAGAAAGGGAAATTAAGGAGTCAATCCCATTTACAATTGCACCCAAAAATATATACCTAGGAATAAACCTAACCAAAGAGGCTAAGAATCTATACTCAGAAAACTATAAAGTACTCATGAAAGAAATTGAGGAAGACACAAAGAAATGGAAAAATGTTCCATGCTCCTGGATTGGAAGAACAAATATTGTGAAAATGTCTATGCTACCTAAAGCAATTTACACATTTAATGCAATCCCTATCAAAATCCCACCCATTTTTTTTTCAATGAAATGGAACAAATAATCCTAAAATTTATATGGATCCAGAAAAGACCTCGAATAGCCAAAGGAATATTGAAAAAGAAAGCCAAAGTTGGTGGCATCACAATCCCGGACTTCAAGCTCTATTACAAAGCTGTTATCATCACGACAGTATGGTACTGGCACAAAAACAGACACATAGATCAATGGAACAGAATAGAGAGCTCAGAAATAGACCCTCAACTCTATGGTCAACTAATCTTCGACACAGCAGGAAAGAATGTCCAATGGAAAAAAGACAGCCTTTTCAATAAATGGTGTTGGGAAAATTGGGACAGCCACATGCAGAAAAATGAAATCGGACCATTTCCTTACACCACACACGAAAATAGACTCAAAATGGATGAAGGACCTCAATGTGAGAAAGGAATCCATCAAAATCCTTGAGGAGAACACAGGCAGCAACCTCTTCGACCTCAGCTGCAGCAACTTTTTCCTAGGAATATCGCCAAAGGCAAGGGAAGCAAGGGCAAAAATGAACTATTGGGATTTCATTAAGATCAAAAGCTTTTGCACAGCAAAGGAAACAGTTAATAAAACCAAAAGACAACTGACAGAATGGGAGAAGATATTTGCAAATGACATATCAGATAAAGGGCTAGTGTCCAAAATCTATAAAGAGCTTAGCAAACTCAACACCCAAAGAACAAATAATCCAATCAAGAAATGGGCAGAGGACATGAACAGACATTTCTGCACAGAAGACATCCAGATGGCCAACAGACACGTGAAAAAGTGCTCCACATCACTCAGCATCAGGGAAATACAAATCAAAATCACAATGAGATATCACCTCACACCACTCAGAATGGCTAAAATTAACAAGTCAGGAAGTGACAGATGCTGGCAAGGATGCGGAGAAAGGGGAACCCTCCTACACTGTTGGTGGGAATGCAAGCTGGTGCAACTTCTCTGGAAAACAGCATGGAGGTTCCTCAAAAAGTTGAAAATAGAACTACCCTATGACCCAGCAATTGCACTACTGGGTATTTACCCTAAAGATACAAATGTAGTGATCCAAAGGGGCAAGTGCACCCGAATGTTTATAGCAGCAATGTCTACAATAGCCAAACTATGGAAAGAACCTAGATGTCCATCAACAGATGAATGGATAAAGAAGAAGTGGTATATACACACAATGGAATACTATGCAGCCATCAAAAGAAATGAAATCTTGCCATTTGTGATGATGTGGATGGAACTAGAGGGTATCATGCTTAGTGAAATAAGTCAATCGGAGAAAGACAACTATCATATGATCTCCCTGATGAGGAAGTGGAGATGCAATGTGGGGGATTTGAGGGGTAGGAAAAGAATAAATGAAACAAGATGAGATTGGGATGGAGACAAACCATAAGTGACTCTTAATCTTACAAAACAAACTGAGGGTTGCTGGGGGTTGGGGGGTCAGGAGAGGGGGGTGGGGTTATGGACATTGGGGAGGGTATGTGCTATGGTGAGTGCTGTGAAGTGTGTAAACCTGGCAATTCACAGACCTGTACCCCTGGGGATAAAAATACATTATATGTTTATAAAAAAATAAAAATAAAAAAAAATTTAAAAAGTATTTGCAGATGTTATAACTAGAAAACCTAAGATAAATACTATAAAACTATTAAAAAAGGAACACTTTTAACAAGGTAGTTGGGTGTAAAATTAATATATAGGTATTAATAGCCTTCTTTTATTCAACAAGCAGATCAAAAACTTAGAGCAGAGATGGACAAACTTGTGTAAGAGGCCAGATAGTAAATATTTTTGGCTTTGCAGGCCACATGGTCTCTGTTGTAACTACTCAGTTCTGCCCCTGTGGGACAAAAGCAGCCATGGATGACATGCACAGGACTGGGTATGGCCTTTTAAACTGTATTACAAAACTTTGTTTACAAAAACAGCCAGTGGGCGGGGCTTAACCCATAGGGCATAGTTTGCCTGTTCGTGATGTAGAACAAATAGAGAAGAGGCCACATTGAAAATAATTTTTAGAAAGGATATTTAAAAAACAAGAATAGAGAGTCACTTATGGTTTGTCTCCCTCCCAATCCCATCTTGTTTCATTTACTCTTAATCTCACAAAACAAACCAAGGGTTGATGGGGGGAGGGGGGTTCGGGGGATGGGATTATGGACATTGGGGAGGGTATGTGCTATGGTGAGTGCTGTGAAGTGTGTAAACCTGGTGATTCACAGACCTGTACCCCTGGGGATAAAAATATATGTTTATAAAAAATAAAAATTAAAAAAAATAAAAAATAAATTAAAATAAAAATAAAAAACAAGAATAAACTTTAAAAATGCAACATTTATATGAAGAAAACTGTTGAGGGACATAAGAGAAGAGTGGAACATATGGAAAGACATATCCTGCCTTTGGATAGGATGTCAACCTTATACCAATGTCAAATCACCCTACATTAACATATAGATTCAATGCGACTTTTGATCCATAAAAAAATTCAAATAAACAATGCCTCTAATATTTAATTGTGTTTTAGAAAAGAAGTAAACACAGCAAAAAGTAATGTAAAAAAGTGGGTCTCTTCTAAAAAGCGAAACCAAAAATACAAAGACAATGGAAATAAAAAATCAGATTGGCTAAACACCAACAGACAACATCTAATTTCTCACAAGACTGTAGAAATGTAATGCATTTTCACACAATTGAAGGAAAATCAGTTCTATTAGGATTGTCATCAAAGAGGGACTGCTCAGGCACTTAAAAGATCACTGAAGACACTAAATCGCTCCCCAAATGAAAATGACATAATTGAGGAAACTAGAAATACCAGCCTAAACATGGTCTTGGAAGAGGAGACAAGGTAGGTCCACCCTAAGGAAGCACTTGTTTGATGCAGGCCCCTGGTGGTTTAGATATAATAACTGATTTAACTCCTCCAACTCTATGAGGTAGTTATTATTTTTATACACTGGGTGGGGAAACAGTTATTGGCTCCCACTTGGTGGGAGCCAATAAAAGCATTAAAGGAAAGAGGTATGTATAGGCACAGTTCAGTCTGAAGGCTTGAGAACTTTCTGGGTACTGCTGACTTTTTCCTTTTCCCTCTGATTTGAGTCGAAATAATATAGATAATAGATCATGAGGTTGCTTATTTCTATTCATATATGAAAGAGTTATGGAGTGGAGAGAGGCAGAATCTCAGTCCCCCAGACCTTGCAAACAGATGGGCACAGGGTAATTTAGGCAGCCTGTTATGGAGTTTGATCTCCTGTTCAGAAGAGGATGAGTAACTGGAAGCCAATAGCTGGGCCCTGGGAGGAGCTGAGTTTTCATTTCTGTGTTAAACCAGTAACTGTTGACTGAGGAAAGCATGTGCTAGGGAATGCAGTATTTGACATTGCCAGGCCTGATTATTTCCAATAGACTTCAGGCTCCTAAAACCATGCATATTAAAAGGAAGGAGGAGTGGGGAGAAGGATGGATTCCAAATGAAAATTGTGGCCTATTACTGGATGAAGCAAAAATTCCTTCTGGGTAGGCCAATAGCTACTATCCATTGGGGAAAAAAATGATAAATTTGACTAAGTCAAGATTAACAAGTTTTATTTAAAGAAACATTATAAGCAAAGTTGAAACATAAGATAAATGGGGAGTAATAAATATCAAAACATATGGCAGATGAAGTAATCTCCTTAATATTTAAAGAACCCCTGCAAATTAATAAGATAAACCTATCTCTCTTCTGATGAACCCTCCTAATCACTCCTCATTCTCACTCAGAGTCAAAGCCAAAGTCCTCATAGTAACCTACAAAGACTATGTGATCTGTTGTCTGTCCCCACTTATCTCCTATTGCTCCCCTCCACTTGCTCATTCTTCTCCAGTGACACCGGAGACTTCATTCTCTTCCAACAGAGCTCACCTCAGGGTCTTGCTGTTCCCGCAGCCTATAATGCTTGTCCCCCAGATATCTGTATGGCTTACTCCTTCACCTCCTTTAAGTCTTCACTTAAATGCCACCTTCTTGGAAAAGGCCCCCATGACCATCCTATTTAAAATTGTAAACCTCCAATCCCATACACCCTACCTTTCTTACTCTGCTTTCTTTTTCTCTATTGCTTTTATTATCATCAGACTTAATGTGTTTGTAATTTTTTGTTTATTGTCTGTTTTTCCCTAGCAGACATCACTGCTGTGTCCTCAGTGCCTAGAACAGTGCTTGGTACACAGTAGGAACTCAATGAATAGTAATTAATTAATTAATTTATTTATTTATTTTCAAATATTTTATTTATTTATTTGACAGGCAGAGATTACAAGTAAGCAGATAGGCAGGCCCAGAGAGAGAGAGGAGGAAGCAGGCTCCCTGCAGAGCACAGATCCCGATGTGGGGCTCGATCCCAGGACCCTGGGATCATGACCTGAGCCGAAGGCAGAGGCTTTAACCCACTGAGCCACCCAGGTACCCCTCAATGAATATTTATTGAATGAAAAAATGAATGGACAGTTCACAGAAAAGGAAATGCAAATGAATTTTACTTTTAAATGCATTTGTAGAGCAGTTTCTTTGTAAATGTGCCATGGATTTCCACTGAATAGATGTGCTGAAGTTTATTTAACTGGTCCTCTATTAATGAACATTTATGTTTTCAATAGTGTGCTGTTACTGCTGCATTCATAGAGAAAAGGTAATCTTTCCAACAAGTGGTGTTGGAACAATTGGATATTCAAATGCCAAAAAACAAACAAACAAAAAAACCAAAAAACCTGAACCTTTATTATTACCTCACCTTAATCAGAAATTAACTTGAAATGGATTACAGACCCAAATGTCAAACCTAAAACTGTAAAACTTCTAGAAGAAAACATAGGAGAAGAAAATCCATGCAACTTTGGCTTAGGTAGACTTTTTAGATATGACACCCAAAGCACAAACCATAAAAGAACTGCATGGTAAACTAGACTTCATCAAAATTTAGTAATTCAGCTCTTCATAGCTCACAATTAAAAGAATGAAAAGACAAGGCACAAAAAATATTTGCAAAGTACATATCTGACAAAAAAACCACTTAAATCTAGAATATATAAAGCACTCTCAGAAGTATAGAGTAAAACAGAATAAACAGCCTTCTTCAGGCAACCTAGTAGTACCTCATGGGGCTGTGGCTTGTGTTTTCCCAGAGACCTAATGCAACATGTTATGTCATTCATTCATGCAACAAACTTTTGTTGAGTATCTACTCAGGGCCAGACTTTATTTGGGCACTGGGGATATAGCGGTATACAAAACAATCATGGGGCACTCATTCCTGTGGGAGGAGATGGGCAAAAACAAATGAACAGATTGGTATATAATAGTAATCTACACAGACTGAAGTCTCCCAGATAATTCACATCTTTAACGCTACCTGTGGCCCACTAAGAAGGGACAAGAGCCTCAGTAACATGAGATGTTCTTTCAAATTGGTAGATATCCATAGGCATATGAAGGCAATCTTTCCTCCATCGTCATTTATCAGAGATATTTGATAATACATACCTCTTGAGTATGGTCCTGAGAACCACTGGCTGCCAGGCAAAGCAAATTCAAGCCCCTTGAATTTAGGGTATGACACATGAATCTACTTTAGTGTGTTTAAAAATCATATGTGTAAAATGACTTAATTCAACCACGGGTTTTGCCATATTTCTTCTACACAACACAATCAAGGATGAATAGCTGGCCACAGGATTTGGGGTTTCAGTCCTTAATTTGGAAAATTTTAATGAACCCTTACATGTACTTGATGGAGGATCACTCTCAAAAAAATCAAAGTTCATTCAATTTGAGGTTCTTTTACTTAACTTGAGTCTAACCTATGTTTCATTAATGGAAATAGAAACCTCATTTCCAGTCCTACCACTCTTCAGGAGCCAGGAGATCCCCACGGGAAAGCCGCTACCCCAGGGGAAAAATAGATGGTGATGGCCATGTGTTTCTGTAGGCACTGGCATGTAGTACTGGGCTAAGAAAGCCAGTTGGGTGTTCATGGTCTGTAGTTCCAACAGCACCCAGCTAGCACTTTTGAAGGTGAGAAGTTATTCCAGTTGTTACTAACACTATGTGTATACCTCCTGAATCTGGGTACCCAAGAGTGGGAATCTCTACCTTCCTACTGACTTCCACTGCCACCTTGGGAATATACAGTCTAAGTCTCCAGGCTTAAGTTAAGTCACCTGGGCCTAACCCCATCTAATCCCTGCAATGGACGATGTTTTGATCATCCCAGGGAAGACTGTAAATGGAGATAAAAAAAGAACATTTTGGGGGGTCTCTGGTAGTCAGTGATTATGTATCCTCTCCATGGGGCCAGGGGATCTGTATGGTGTATCAAACTACCTCATTGGACTTCTGCACCTGCCTGTGTAAGGAACCATGTCATTGGACTGCCATGTCTCTGTGATACATGGGAAGTATCTGGTATTAAAATAGCATCTGCTCTAATCACGTCTGTCACCTTATGCTCGTCTATTTTTCTTTATAGCACTTTTCAATTCCTGAAATACTGTTTGTTTGTTTTTTTTGTTAATTTCTTTATAAGTATCCCCTACCTCACTTGGAGCTCAGCTCCTTAGGGGCAGGGACTTTTATTTGTTCACAAATGTCCTTCCATTATTTAGTACAGTGCCTGGCACATAGTAAGTGCTCAGTAAATATTCTTGAAAAAAGAAAGGGTGGTAGGAAGGGGGAGAGAAAGGAGGAAGGGATGGAGAAAAGGAAGGAAGGGATTCTGTTAAATAAGAGCTCTCTCACCTTTTCACTTCTGACTGACCAGGATTGGTGGACCAAAGGCAGGAATTTGGCCAAATCTCAAATCCCTGCTAGAACCATGTGCATTCCCCTCTCTCTGAAGTTCCTCCCTTTGGGTGCCAGATGGCTCCAAGGTATCGCTGCTCCATTGTTCAGTTAAGAAAAGCATACATGTCATAAAAGAGGATCTCACTCCTTCTTGAGGTTTCCGTGAGTGACTCCCCCCTGGATGTGAAGAGAGAAATGCCCATCTTTCTAGAAAACTCTTTCTTTCCCATGCTGCATTTCTTCCCTTATTAACTCTCCAGTGTTATGAGTTGGGGCTGCCCCCACTGTGAGTTCTCTGAAGATGTTGACTGACTAGCTAAATTATGCTACTGATGTGGCTTAATTAATACTAATGACTTATCATGAGAATTACAGATATGTACCCGTGTCTAGGAGGTATCAGTGACAAGAGAATTAAGGTGTCAGTTCTCATAAAACATGAGCAAAAAAACTCCTCAGGGTAATTGGAGACAGTTACCTTCTCTCCCAGCAAAAATGCCCTTGAATTATATCAGCACATGCTTGTGAATCTTGAATCTCTAGTCTTCTTAGGTTTGGAATAAGCATGGTGCCGTTCTCAGTAAGAGGATAACGAGAAGGATGCGGATCAAGCTGGTAAGAGTGCCTGTGTTCAGGAGTGTGTTGAGTGGTGCTGCAACGTGGTTGGCAGTATACCCGGGCATCCACGGGTAATATATATCCAGGCAGATGAATGTATAGATTAGCATCCTGGGGTTAATTTCACTCTGCAGATAATTAACATGTCCTTATTTTAGAAATAAATGCTTCTGCAGTTAAAATAAATGTATTTAATTAGTACAGACATTTAGTTCTGAGGTGGGAAGTGAAGATACTAATGGAATAAATGCTTGTGTAAACATTTTATAATCCAAACTTAAGTTAAATGCATCTCCTCCAAGCCATACATAAGGGAAGTAGATCTTAAGTTGGGAGAACTCATCGCTGTCAGGCTTCACGGCATGCACCTTTTGCCAGGTTGAAGGCCATGATTGCCCAATCTGTCTGAGCCTCTGTTCTGGGTCAGTGATGTCTTTCCAGCCCAGCTTGAGGGTTGAGTCATCTCATGTGGTCAATGTCATGTTGTTCTCTCCTGTGCTGACCTCATCCCAACTGTCTGAGAGGCATTTGTACTCAGCCGACCACTGAGACCTCCAATTCCAACTGGTCAAGACAGTGCCTCCAAATCCGTCTACCCACACAAACATCCCCCTGCAGCTCCTCTTCTGTTCATCATTTCTGTTCCTGGCTCTTTGCAAAGCCATGGCACCTCTGACTAGACTCTTGCTTCCCAAAGTCCAGACTTCCTTCAAATCCAGCCCATCTTCCATAGCTTCCCATCATCTCCTTGATATCTAGGCTGACATTCCAACCCCTCATCACTGCCCCACTCTACAGAGTCTGTCTCCTAAACATCTCCTCGATCTCACCCTCCTCCAGTCTGTTTTCCACACTGCCACCAGAGTGTTCTTTATGGGCCCAACCAATCACACCACAGCCCTGCCTAAACCTTTTCCTAGCCCACTCTCACTTCCCCCTCACATTCCACTCAGGATGGAGCCGCCCGCCTTACCACACTTCTTACACCTGCCCATCATGTACCTCCAGACAAACTAAGCTCCTCCTGATACCTGTGGAAATTTCTGCATTCTTCAATGCCAGTGCCTTTGCTGAGGCCACTGCTTTGTCTTATTATGATTATTCCTTGGGTCAGCAAAGAGAGGATGTGACTTATAGATGGTGCCATTGGCAAGTGTGGCTATGGATCCCAAGAAGGACTTGCTCTCCCCTGTCCCCCTCCTTTTTTTTTTTTTTTTTTTTTTTGCCCTTTGTGAGCCATGTTCAACCTTTGGCAACCTCTCCTTTAGATGGGGCTATGAGCATGGGGTTGTCTCTTCTTCCTGAAGCTCTCCCAGGGGCCTGAATCTCTTCTTCTATACCTATTCCCAGACCCAGTGTTCCTAAAGGCACCCCAGTAAATATGCCCCAGATATGTCTACTTTCTGAGTTTGCTTTGGGCTCAAGGTTTCCTGCCAGGCTGGACTCTGGCCTAGTGGTGAGAGGAGACTGAGGCAGCTCTGCCCATTCTTTAACCCCCCCCCAACCAGCAGCACAGAAACTTTGGTTTCCTCTAGTGCTCCCAGGAGAACCCTTGGGCTCAGCCTCCTCATCCTCTGTGTGGTAGAAATATTCTGAGCTTCCCTGCTAGAATCCTGCATCACACTCACACATGCCATTTGCACACTTAGATCTGCACATGTGTATGTGGGTGCACACATGCACAGCCACTCCTCAGCCCCAGCCTGGGCCGGAGATAGCTGGGGCAAGCTGAGGTGCAGGGCACTGGAAGGTTCTGAGGAGGAATTGTCCTGTCCCTTGATTTGGACAGCTCAGGTGGGCAAGCAGATGGCAGAAGTCTCTGACCACAGAGTCAGAGGCTTGGCCTGCTGAAGAGCACCTTCCTCAGGGTTAGGGGCAAGGCCCAAGCCAGAGACCCTGGATACAGTGGAATTCATTTCTTTTATAAATATTTAGGGAGTACCAACTATGTACCAGGCACTGTTTAATCCAGGCCACAGGGAGGGAAATACGAATAAGACAGATGTGATCTTCCCTGGTGCTTATGTTCTTAGGGAAATGAAGAAACACTCAGGTCAGTTGCCAAGTCCTGGCAGTTAGTTCAACCTCATAAATGGCCCTGATGCCTGCCAGCACTGCTCCCCTCCACTGCCAGTCCTCTGGTTCAGGCTCTTGTTCATCCCATTTGTTCGTTCACAGTATCAGCAAATGTTTATTTGGTAACTGTAGAGGACTAGTTGTATACAAAGCAGACAAGTATGTTTTCCTGGAACATATAGAGCCTTGTTGGGGGAGGCAGACATCAGCATATGACTTCACTAACATTTTATGTGTCCTCAGATAAAAGTCTGTTCAGAGCCCCTTGAGGACACAGGAGAGCAAGGTCAATTTTTCCAGGTCAGTTGATGGTCAAGAAAATCTTGCCATGAGCTGAGTCTCAAAAGATGAGTAGATGAACAATTGTGGTGTGTTTGTTTTTTCTCTAAAACCCATGACAATGGACCATCACTTTTCCTTTAACATTCTTAAGCCTCTCTGAGAACCTCACTTGGAGTACATTTGAACCACTGAAGGATGAGTGCATCTCAAAATTAAAATTATTCCATGGACTCACTCTCATTAATACGAGTGGTTATTATGAAGGGAAATAAAATTGCTTTAGCTTAATTAACTGCAATATTCTCTATTTTCATATGTTAATTCTCATAAGCTTATTATTTGTACTCAACTTGCTTTCCCCTCTAAGTGATAAATAGTAGTTGTTTAAAATTGTTTTGCCATCTCATGTGTCAAAATCCATACTTTGTGAATAATTCTTGTACCTTTGAAACATTTCAGGAATCATCTTTTTTTTTGGATAGAAATAATGTTTATCAGATTATTCATGAAAATGATACTCATTTAGTGGGATTCACATGTTTTATAATGATGCGAAGAAAAAAGAAAATTAAATTGGGTCTTGGCAATTTTTGCTTCAGGAATCATAGTAGAAAACATAAACATTTCAGGTTGAAAACAGTAGTTAATGGAGGTTTGAGATGGTTCTGGAGGCTTCACCTTACATGGATTAAACCTGGAAAACACTGTCCAAATCCTGACCTCTCCTCTCCACGTACCTTATAAGGATGTGACCGTCTTGTTTTCAACCACACAAGTCCTCGACTTCTACAACATTGGAGTAAATTGGAACACTGGTTTTGAAGCCTCTAAGTTTGGGTTATTAAAAAAATTTTCATTTAAAAATAAATTTTATGAGAAGGGAGTTGAGGGAAATTGGAAGGGGAGGTGAACCATGAGAGACTATGGACTCTGAAAAACAATCTGAGGGTTTTGAAGGGGCGGGGGGTGGGAGGTTGGGGGAACCAGGTGGTGGGTATTGGAGAGGGCACAGATTGCATGGAGCACTGGGTGTGGTGCAAAAACAATGAATACTGTTACGCTGAAAATAAATAAAAAAATTAAATAAAAAAATAAATGAATTTTATAAATTGTTCTTCCAAAGGCGGGGGGGAAAGATGAGTAGATGTCTTCTAGGCAGACAGAGAAGTGGACTTTGCAGGCCAGGGAGTGGGAGGGGCAAATGCACAGGGGCAGGACCCAACCTGGGGTATTTGGGGAACTGCTAGTACTTCAGCATGGCTAAAAGACAAGGTGGATGATGAATATGAACACAGCCATGAAAAAGACTGAGCTGGAACTTTGCCTGTTGCCCTAAAGGGATTGTCTGGGAAGGACAGCTGAGTAAGGAAAGCAAAGTGCAGGAAAGTGTACACAATATGATCTCAGTTCTGTAAAATAATGACCAACCTCCCCAAATGTGTGTGTGTGTGTGTGTGTGTACACGTGTGTGTGCTTGTATCCAAATCTGATATGAGGAAGGATGTCATCAGCTCAGTGTCATGTATCATAGGGGATGAGGCAGAAGTGAGAGGGGTATGAAAGGACAGGGAGGGAGGGAGGGAAAAGGGACAGAGTTCTCAAGTGAATGGATGGCGCCATGGATTTCCTTATGAATGAAAGAGCAAGTAGAGCAGAGATTATAACGATAGGCATTGATGGGACTCTGGCTTCATGAGTTCAGTGGACCTGGTTGAGTTCAGCCTAGCAGCGGGAGTGGGCTGGCATGAGTCATCTAGCCATGAACATGCAGGGCCTTGCCAGAGCTGAGGATACTAGAATTTGGGGTAAGCTGAGGCTTCTCTCAGGAGCCTGAGGAAAACCCAGACTTATGCACCCTTACTGCTCACGGACAGGAGTGGATAATATGTAACAGCTCACATGGATCTGCATTAGGGTTTTGGGGGCTAGAAGCTGCGCTTTGCCCCTTATCAGTTGGGTGACTTTGGGCACCTCTACACCTGCCTCCATTGCTTCATTTGCAAAATGGAGGTGAAAACAGCACCTCCCTGGTGTGCTGTTGTGATGCTGGACTGAGTAAATGTGTGTGGAGTACTTGGGGCCATTCCTGACATGCAGCTGGCCCTCCATTTGCACCTAGTGAATAAGAGCAGTAATAACTAGTTCAGAGTTGGAGCATGCCAACTCTGAAGAATCATCAGAACTTGACTTTGTCATTAGACTTGGGAGAAAGGACAATAACATTTGCCCAATGCCAAACACATGCTGGGTAGTAGCAACACTTCTGCTCATAGAACTTTCATGGCAATTCTAGAGGTATTATGTCCCCTGTGCAGGTGTTCACCCTGAGGCTCAGCAAAGGGAAGTAAGTGGGTTGAGGTTTCACAGCCAGCAAGTGGTTGTGCTGTGAATGAGTTCCCCAGTGTATCTGCTCTTAAGGCCCTCTGTCAAGTGACTTAAGCCATATGCAATTGGTACTCCTAATTCTCAAGTACGGCTCTTTTAAGACAGATTAGACCTTCCCAGTGATATGAAAAATGGAGCTGGGGATCAATTCCCAGTGGGTATAGGGTGTTCTCCTGAAGGATTTTCTCTGTCCTCCACTACTCTCTCTGGGGTCCTAGACTCAAATTAAAACTAGAGCTGCGTTCTCCAGAAAACTCTGCCCAGGCACATGCATACAACATTGCGCGGACTGTTTCAGGGATCAGTAGCTCTCTTGAAGCCTGCCCGTGGACCCTAGTTAACGAGTCGCTGTTACAGGGGAAAGGAAAGTCTTATGACTTTAGAGACCTTCCACCCCATTGCCTTGCTGCTTTCTTCTTTCTACTTCACCTGACAGCAGCTCAGTGTTTTGGAGAGGGAGACTTGGGAAATCAGTCCCATTAAGTTATGGGAGAAGAAACTGAGGCCCGGGGAGGGTAGTTCCTTCCCCTGGTGCCACGGCTCTGCCACCATGTGGGAAAAGTGTGCTGAGCACTGTCATCCATGGAGCCCTGCCTGGTGACCTGCTGACTCTTCTCACTTAATCCTCATTGGAACCTGGATTCCAACCTGGCTCTGCCAAATGACTACCTATGTGGGTAAATTATCTGATATTCCCAAGCCTCGTTTCTTTCTTTCTTTCTTTTTTTTTTTTTTGACCATAAGTTGAGGTTAATTCCCAGGGCCATTGAGGACTGAGATACTATGCCTGTGCCTGGGGTTTGTGGGAACTAGGGATATGATTTCCTGGCCTGTTCCTCACTGTCCCCTGTCATAGGAGTGGATGTGGCCACTAACAGAGTGAACACATCCTGGCTGGCACTGGAGGGGGCTCTGAGTATTGGGGTTTTGTTCAGCAACGGGGGTACACACATTTCTGGGCACACACGATTTCCAGGACTGTGGGTGAGGTGTATGCAGGATGCCCAGACCCTGTCTTCTGGAGCAATATCCCAATGGAGGAACCTACAGCAGTAGTAACACAGAGGGCACAGAGGGTGCAGGTGGTAGGAAAACACAGGGCAAGGGCTACAAGACCCTACATGATGGAGCTAGGCAGAGAAGGCCAGAGTACTTTGGAAATCGGGTTTTAGCCAATCGTTACAGGCAGCAGAGTGCATGATGGGAAAATCCCAGCAGACTCAGCAGCTCTGTGCTCCAGCTAGTAAAGCTGATGGTTCCATTTTCCCCTAGGCCCAGCCACTGTCAAGTGAGAACACTAGGAGCCCAGGACATGAGGTCAGCTGGTGGTTGGGGCAGAGCTGTCCACAGTCACCCTGACACCATGGTCCCCACATAGTGCCCTGCCTCCCCAGCCTTCCCCTCTCACCTCTCGCACCCAAGTAAAAGCTCCTTGGCAGATGAAGCTCCAAGCTAGAGGCAGTCATTCTCAAATCACAGGCATAAGTTCTTGGAAGACATTGTGGTCATGGAGTATAAAGGAGGCGTTGAGGTCTGTGGTGGGCTTGGGACTTGAAAAGCACCCGCCAGCATTCGGCATCTGAGATGACCAGGTGACACGGAGGGTGATGGCAGAGATTGGCAGCTGGTGTGAGGGGTACATGAACTGCAGCAACAAGGGGACCCCCAGGTCAGATATTTTGGCCTCCCAGCAAGGTTTCCCCCATGCCAGGCTGGAGTTTCTGTGTCACCTGTGCCTTAACGCTGAATGCAGCTGCCCTGGCAGGGTTGCAGTCCCACATTGAGCCTGGCTTCCATAACCTTTTTTCTTCTTCAGCATCCTCCCAGGACATGAGCAGCACTCACCAACAGGGATCTTCCAGGACCAGGCGGGAGTGGGGAGCATTGAGAAGACCCCTAATGTAATTGCACTTTCTACTCTGGTCTCCCCTTCCCCGCCATTTGGGAAGTGGGGCCCTGGTCAAATGTATGCTGTGGCCTATGGTTTGTTCATGTGTGGCTGTGGCCAAGCCACTTGCTGTTCCTACCCCTTGTTTCCTCATCTGCAGGATGATGGCTTCCACAGTCCCTTTTCGCTCTGAATCTCTGTGATTCCCAGAGTTTTTCTCTGGACTTGTCTGCCTTAGCAATCACCTGGGGGTGGAAACATGTGGATTCCCGACCCCTCCTCACATGCTGAACCAGAGCCTCAGCCAGAGGGGCTTGGGGGCCCTTCTGCCCAGCCAACTGCCCAGGTTATCGGTAAGCACATGTTCCTCATGTCACTGATGCGGTGGTTTACAGTCTTCTGGGAAATATAGCCTTTTCAACAAAAACAGCTGAGAAGATACCCCTTCCCCACAGAGGTGAGTTGTTACAGGGTGGGGGGGGGTGGAGAAGGGCAGCCAGGAGAGAGTGGTGCAAGTGAAGACTGAGGGCTCCTGGTAGGGAGGGCTTTTTCTGACTGACTTTTCGCTTGTGCCTTGCACAAGGGGCCTCGCCCAAAGTTTTTGTTGAACGAGTGACTGCAGATCTCTTTGCAACCAGCACCTACCGGGAACACAGAGTGTTGGGCCCTTATTAAATGGTCATGTGAACTCGGGCACAGAATGGAATTTCCAGTGTCTCAAGCAAAGGAATTAAGGGCAAGAACCAGATACCAGTTTCAGATAAAGGCCCACTGTCTCTCACAACCCCCTAGTCCCACACCTGCATTTTTGTTGCTTAGTGCTTTGTTTCTCAGAGGGTTGGCTGGGCTGGAGTGGTCCACAGACAACCTTGATTCTCGGACCTGCTGGAGGAAAGCTGTGCCCGAATCCATCAGTGCCTGAAAATGCTGTTTGGGCCACTCTTTGGACTTGTGGCAGTTGCAGGCCAGTGTCCTTGGAGGGAAGGAGAACCAGGATACACAGCTCTCCTCAGACCTTCCTCTGCACCCTCTTTTCCATTGCTTGGTAGGAATCCATAAATACAACTCCCGTTAGCCCAACAGACTACTTGGAGACTCTGCTGCTGATAATCAAAATTGTAACAATATCTATGTGACACCTGACATTTACTGAATGGTTGGTTAGGTACCACACTCTGTGAGAAGCATTTTCACAATGCCTCTCACACTCACACCCTCTACACACCCAGAGTTGTATACAACCCACACAGATATCTGCTCACAGACACACAAAACGTATACAGACCACCCTCAGCCCTGTGCTGTCTCTCACATACTTACACATCCAGTGAAGTTACTTAAACACTACACACATAAATACACAGCCCACTCAACCATATCCTCACAAACACACCTATGCATACAGCTTGCTAGTACACACACACACATACAGACATACGTACAGATACATATAAGGTCCACTCAAACATACACATACACAAATACACCCCCTTTCACACAAACACACATACACACACACACACACATATCACCTCGTGTGTATACTGACACACAGGTACATATACACTCATGTCGCCTATATAGTCTCAAGTTCACACATGTACACATAGCCACCCTTATCCACACTGGGGCTATTAGCCCCTGACATACCATGCACTTCCGTAAACTGCACACACACACTCAAGCACGTATGTAGAAACCCCTTATCTATATCCTCATGCACAGACATGCAAAAATCAGTATATGCGCCCCTTCCCTGTGCACTTTCACACATGAAGTATGTGACCCATCACACATAAGTGCCCAAATATATATACTTCACTTTTCTGTGCACTCCTAAACATACATATACACACACAAGCCCTCAACCATGCAGACATACTCATACACACAGATTTGACCCATCTACACCCCTAGAAGACACATACACAGTGACATGTAAACTCCCTCACCCTATCACCAAAGCATGGACAGACATATGCACCCCTTCACCTGTGTATTCAAACATACATATGTAGACACTGTCTCAATGAGAAACTCACTATTCACACTCTTACTTTTGCCTGCACCCATAAACACACATACACACATGTGTAGGTATATGCACAAACATATGTACAAATAAATACATGTGTCCATATATCCAACCACACATTCACATACATTCACAAGTACATATAATCTCCCCCATCCATACATTCACACACAGGACATAATCATATAATCCTTAATGTAGGTACTCAAACACACTTAAATACATATCCCTCACCCAGAGTTATAAACACACACACACACACACCTCTTGACATAGACTCACACAGTAACAGGAACACTCTCTCCACAGTCACACACTTTAACATACACACATGTACAAAAATATGTCACCTAAACACACACACATATTCCTTTATCCATCCACTAAAGCACACAGATACACATAGATCCCACTTGGACTCACGCACATACCTGGACTCCTCCTCCATACATTTATGCGCATATATACACCCCCTCACACACATACATTTACACTCAGTCTCTCATCATCGCATGTATGTACACATACATATAAACCTACCTGTGCCATCATCTCACTCACACATGTGTGTACATCCCAAACCCATAATCTCATAATGTACACCCACATATTTAATCCTATCATACTTACACTCACATACACAGACCCATGAACTTACAACTTCAATTATGTTGTACATGCACATACTTTTACTATCCCCTCAACTGTCCACTCATGCATATATACATGTGAATCTAAACTTTTTACCTTATACACTCAAACACAAACACATACACACATGCACACACATACACACTGGCCTCATCTGTGCTTTCTCACAAGTATATGCTTATAGACCTGCCTCATGCATAAACACACATACACACCTATGCCTCTACACACCCTTCACAAACACACTCACACACACACATTCACATGCATCTATAGCTCACTCATAAAGTTAGACACCAACAGAAGTACATATACAACAATTTATCCATTCATGCACACTCCTGCAACGGTAAACTCACATCCTTGTCCTTGTGCATTCCATTCACACACACACACACACACACACATAGTCCACATTTACCCATGCATTCCCACACTCAGGCTGTGGCTATATCCTTCACCAGTATACACATGGCCACCACCGACACACCTACACACCTGTACACACCCCACTTTATGCTATGCTGACCATGGACACAATGTGCACACATGTACATATACCCCACCCTCACCCATTCTCTCATGGGCATACACACATGTACCTCCTCACCTGGATGTTCTCTTGCAGACATGTACATATGCTCATTTAATCCACGCCCTTCACATATGCATACATATCATTCCATACACATTCCTCCATGCTTCCCAAAACTTGCCCTCATGTGCACACCACCCCCTCATCATATGTTGTCACATCCACATTCATATATACACTCTCACTTGTACATAAACTCATCCACATTATCTACAGCCTCCTCACAAATACCCAGACAGCTCCATGTATGTATACACCTCACAGACATATTCACAAACACCAACACAGCACTATGCCCCTCCCCCATACACTAGTGCACTCATGGACACATACATATATGTTTCCTTCACCCATATGCAAACACACATGTCCATAAAGCCCCTCATTGCTCCTTACTCACAGCATCATACATGTACACATCAACAACTCACCTCACTAAGACACTCAAACACACATTTATATTTGGCACACATTTATATCCAGATCTCCCCACCTACACACTCACATACACACATAGATGCCCTCCTTCACCTATGCATTGCTCTTCCACACACATATACCTTTGCGCTGCCCATGTGCTCACATATACATGTATCCACCCCTTCATCTGTACAGGTATCCACTCCTGCACATACCTAGCTGCTCTCCTCATCTCTCATACATCCACATTCATGAATATACAGCCCTCCCCCCTAACTCATACATTTACATAACACCCACACAGACACACATCAGTACATATCCTCCCCTTTGTGCATTCTCTCTCATACCCGTGTGTCCCTGTACAAATATCTATGTACTCTACTCCCTCCTCTTTTCACACACACATGTACCTGCAGGTCATTCTCATGCACACAAGTACATATATGCCCTCATTCATTTTCTCTCACACCCCTGACTACCTGTGTAACACATGTGCATACATGCACACAGAGGTACAAAGATACTCCCTCACCCATTTTCTGTCACACCCACAGAGATAGCTATATGTCATCATCACCCCCCCCACACACAAACACTTTTTCATACACTGGGGCAGCCCCATGCTGAGCCACTGGGGACTGCAGGCATGGGGACAAGCCTTTGCCAAGTGAGGTGGGGGGCGACTGTCCCTTGTGCTCTCACCCTGCTCTTTCCTCCCACCTTCTCACCTTCATTCAAGTTTCCCTTCCATGCCTCAGGACACCTGAAGAAAGTGAGTGACTTTCCTGTTCTTCTCTTTCTATTTTTAATTACAACTAACTGGGGACCAGAGTGAAACATTTTAGCAATTTAATCTTAGTATAAAATGGTGTATTTTCACTTCATTAACTAAGAGGGAAATAAAATGGCTTATCAAAGGTTGAGCTTCACATTTGCATATGGGTTTGGGGTTCATGAAGCAGAATTTTAACAGCTATAAAAGCCCCTTGACTCTTTCTGGGGACTGCTGGCTCTAGCATTTTGACTGCAGCATTATGAAATGACATTTGGACATGAAATAGGAGGGGTGTGCTTGTACCTTTGCCAGCTGGCTAGCTCCCAAAGCCAGCGGCATCACTTCTCTTGAGGCAGAAGCATGCAAAGGCTTCAGCTGTGTATTAGTTATCTATTGCTGCATAACAAAACCATCCCACAATTTAGTGGCTTAAAACAACAATTATGATCACATGGTTTGCCTGGCTCAGGAATCTGGGTGAAGCTTTGCTAGGGGTCTTGAGCTTGAGGTCTCCTATGAAGTTGCTGTCATCTCAAGGCTTGACAAAGATGGGGGATCCTTTTCCCAGCTCACTAGTGTGGACCTCTCGAAATGACTGTGTCATGCCATGACAGCTGGCTTCCCCTAGGGTGAGAGAGTATGCATAAGTGAAAGAGACCAAGATAGAAGTTGGACTTTTTCAATAACCTAATCTCAGAAGTGACATCCCATCACTTCTGCCATGTTCCATTTCATTACAAGTGAATCAAAAAGTCCCATCCAAATTTTAAGAGGAAGGCATTATACAAGGGCATGACTATCAGGAGGTGGGACCACTGGGGTCAACTGAGAGGCCACCTTAGAGACTATTTCCTGCAAGTTGCAGGGGCCCTTAGAAGAGAAAGTATCATCAAAGATGGAGGATCAATACAGGGTCCCGAACCCCTCTTTAGTCCTTCCTTTAAAGTCTCTTCTTCTTTTCTTTTTTTCAGGACTTACCTCTTCACCTCCAGAAGCCCTTCACAGGGTATCTCATTGTTTGATGGTGGGAACAAACAATTCACTTTTTAAATTTTGGCCTCTTTAGAAACTTTTTTGTGCAGGCAGTGCCTGAGAGGCCGTCATGGGGATACTTTGTTGTGTGCTGTAATATGTTTTTCCTCTTTGCTCCTCCCTATTCACTCCAGCTTCTCATGGGTCATTTGTCAAAGTCCTGCTTTACTCCTCAAAGCATTCTGGAATCGGGTGTGTGATCCCTTTGCAGAGACGCTGGTCTGAGATTGGCCTCAAGGTAATTCAGTTTCATTCCACTTGCAGGTTGCCCTGTTATCATGGGATCCCCTGAGGATGAGACTGATCTTAGTCATTGCTCTAGCCCCATGGTCTGGCCCAGTCCTGGTATAGAATAGGTGTCATAGAGTAGAGAATGTTTGCGGGGTCAAGCCATTCTCTTATATCCAGTCATTCCTGTGGAACACTTCATATGTGCCAAAAACTATCTAGGCCATGTGGTGGGAAAGCAAATTTCACAAAATAGCTCTGGTCCTCCAGGGATATAAGGTGGTGGAAGGAGAAGCTAAGACATGTGCCATAATAAAAAGAAAACACAATATGGCATGTACCAAAAGGGGTAGGAAGTGCTGTGGATTGTGTCAGAAGCAAGATCACTCTCAGCTGTGGGAGTGGAAGTAGTGGTGGCAGGGATGGACTTTGGAATGTCAAAGGAGTGGTATTCAAGGCCAGTGGAGACACAGATGGAAGCAAAAAGTATTGTGGAAAACTGGGGTCCTCAGCATGGCTCAGGCTTATGGTTCACACTCAACTATGGGGGACCAGAGAGGTGGTGGCATCATCATGTTGGAACTTGACCTGGAAAGCTTTAAAGGCTGCATTAAGGAGCTTAAGGAGTATTTGGAGGGTTTAGAATAGGAGAATGCCTTGTGCTTTGGTCAAGAAAAAGTCTGGCAGTCCTCTGTTGAGTGAGGTGAGTAGAACTTTGGTCACGATCTAGGTGAGAGGGAATAAATAGGCTTTTGGCTCAGGGTGGCAGTTGGGAAGTAGAGAAGAACAGCTGGATGGGAGAACCAAAGCAGATGCTAACACTCTGGGGCTTGGTGATATATCGGACAGGTGAATTCTTGAGAAGGGCTCCAACCAGGAACAGTAGATGAAAGTGACATTACATAAGCAAGGGAAGAACTGGAGCAGAGCTCATCAGAAGGCCTGGTGGCTGGCCAGCTTTGTTAGGATAGTGCTGAGGATGGTGTGGGCTGATCAAGCAAATACAAAGCCAGATACCCAGATAGATTTGAATTTCAGATAAACACTGAGTACAAGTTTAGTATGTATAAGTATGACCCATGCAATAGTTGAGATAGGTATAACTTTGGGATATACTGTGTTAAGAATTTATTCTCCATTCATCTGAAATTCAAATTTAACTAGGCCTCCTGCATTTTTTCCTGCACTCCTAGGGGGAGAACTCTATCATCTAGGCATCTTGACACAGTCATGCCTCTTTCCAGGGAGGCAGTAGATTAGCAGTGGTTAACTGCATGGGCCTGATGCTAGACCAGCTGAGTTCAAATCCAGGTTCCATAGCTTATTAGTTGCATGACCTTGGGAAAGTGACTCAACCTCCCTGAAAACTCATTGAGGAAGTGGGGAGAATGGCTCCTGTCTTGACTGCCTACCAGGGTGATTGTGGGGGCCAGATGAAGCAGTAGCATGCAGTATCACTTTGAAAACCACGGGGCATCATGAGGCATTATAATGGTCCCTGTGTGGGTTGGATATGGATTGGAGAAGTAGGCTGAAGAAGATGAATACATTGGCCTCATTAAGAAACCTGCTGGCTGGTATGGGATTTGGGGCTCTAATTAATTCTAAATATCAAATGCTAAGCTGTAGCTTTTTCTTTCTTCTTTCTGGAAAGTGGGGGATGGGAGGAGAGGGAAGCAGACAGTGTCCACACACTCCCACCTCTGAGATTTCATAATGTCCTATGGAGAAAAATTCTCCAAACAGCTTGCACTTCATTTCCCTGAAGCTGTCATGCAGCCAAGACCAGAGCTTCAGGTCCTCCCAGATACCTGTGTAATTGTCACATTGGCATTCCCCAAATCCATTTCTGCTCAACAGCTGCTGACTGCTGGCTGGGGGAGGAGTGGAGAGACAGCTCTGTGCACATCTCTCTGAAGGGGCAGGGCCTCTTACACAGGCAGGGTTGTCATAGAACACAGGGACAAGACAGGCACCAGAACTGATCACAGCCTGGCATTTGAATAAAATTCTAGGGAAAGGGCATATTTATCAGAAAACAAATAGAGGGGTGGCAGGTATCAGCACTGAAAGCGTGTGTGTAATTGTGATTTTCCTCGAAAGCTTGACAACCAAGTCAGGGCATTGTGAAAGACAGAGAGAAGGCAAATGATTGCAATCCAAATCCCTTTTATTCCTTGAGATTACAGCAGCCATGGCAAAACCAACTACAAAACAATGCCACAAAGCACAGAACTTCTCCACAGCTGGTAGGCCGCTGCAAAGGTTCCCTAAATCAAAATGCTCTGAATCTAAACCTGCCAAGACCTGGATTGATAGGGGTGTGTGTGTGTGTGTGTGTGTGTGTGTGTGTGTGTGTGTGTAGGAAGGGGCAATATGCTTCTTGCAATAAATTCAGTGGGGGAATTTTTCTTCTTTTGGCAGCACTGTGGCTGTCCCTGCTCTTCTGATTACCTCTGGGGTCTGTTGTGAGCTGAATTATGTGTTCCATCCCCCAAATTCATATACTGAAGTCTTAACTCCTGGGACCTCAGGATGTGAGTGTATTTGGAGACAGGGCCTTTAAAGAGGTGAGTAAGACAGAAAACGGTCACATAGGTGGGCCTTAATCTAATCTGATGGCTGTCCTTATAATAAGAGGAGATGAGGACACAGGTGTGTACATACACAGAGGGGTGGCTGTGTGAGAACACAGAAAGAAGGCAGCTGTCTGCAAGTCCAGAGGAGAGGCCTCAATAGAAACCCACACTGCTGACATGCTGATCTTGAACTGCTAACCTTCAGAGCTGTGAGAAACTTACTTTCTCTTGTGTAAGCCACCCATCAACCTGTGGTATTTTGTTATGGAAGCCCAAGGAAACTAATATAGGGCCCTGGGAGGTAAGGGGCATCTCTGCCAGGCTTTTTCCAGTGGAGTAAGTTTACCACACAGTTAGTCAGGGCTTACAGGGCTTTGGGGCTCAAACCTTTGCACTTATGCCAAGCAGCATCTAAAACCATTGGATAAAGGCAGAGCATCTTCCTGGAATAATAACTGTATTTAGAGATTCCAAGGGAAACATTCTAAATTTAAACATCCATGAGTGTATCTTGGATATATACCAAATGTCAAAAATTTCACATGAATATTTAAGATGAAGCAAATTACCTTAAATAAAGTTGCTTACTTCTGGGGGGCGCCTGGGTGGCTCAGTGGGTTACAGCCTCTACCTTTGGCTCAGGTCATGGTCTCAGGATCCTGGGATCGAGCCCCACATCGGGCTTCCTGCTCAGTGGGGAGTCTGCTTCCCCCTCTCTCTCTGCCTGCCTCTCTGCCTACTTGTGATCTCTGTCTGTCAAATAAATAAATAAAATCTTAAAAAAAAAACAAAGTTTCTTACTTCTAGAGATGTATTAAGACTTAGATCATTTGAAACCTTGTAAGCCAGTGTGATAGGTAATGGGGAACAGGTAAAATGTTTTGATCAGGGAATCTGACCTGGGTTATGTTGTGCATGTCTTTAGGCATCTACCTGCTTCTTATCCAAGACACCAGTAACTTAAAACCCCTAGCTCCTATATGAGATCAGGAATGGTAAAAGTAGGGTATGAGAATGGGAGAGGGAGTAGGCAGAATGGTTGGCGGTTTATTTGTTTGATTAGATTTCCCATTGGTACCTGTAATGGTTAACTTTATGTGTCAACTTGACTGGGCCAAGGAATTCTGATAGCTAATGAAACATTCCTGAGTGTGTCTAGTAGGGTGTCTCTGGAATAAATTAGCATATGAATCAGTAGACTGAGAAAAAAATCCAGTCGTTTGAGGGTCTGCATAGAAAGAAAAGGTGGAGGAAGAGTAAATTTACTCCTCCGCTTAAACTGAGATATCCATGTTCTTCTGCCTTCAGACATTGGTGCTCCTGGTTCTCAGGTTTTTGGACTTAGGCCAAGACTTACTGCATTGGTTTCCCCATTCTCAGGGCTTTGGACTTGGACTGAATGACATCACCAGTTTTCCTCATTCTCCAGCTTACAAATGGCAGATCGTGGGGCTTCTTGGCCTCCATGACCATGTGAGTCAACTCTTATAATAAATCTATCTATCTATCTGTCTGTCTGTCTGTCCATCCTATTTTGTTTCTCTGAGGAGCTGTAATACAGTACCCATAGTTGTAGAAGATAGTAAGTTATAGCAGAGAGTATGGCAAAGATGGACCAGATACTTGCCAGTCTTGTTTTTTCTCCTTGGACACACAAGATGACTACATTTCCCAGCTACCCTTGTGGTTATGTTGGGGCATGGGACTAGATTCTGGTCAACAGAATGTGAGCAGAAGTGACAGTGTGTCTATTATAAATCTGGCCATAAAATCCCCTGCATGACTATCCATGTTCTCTCTTCAACTTCTTTGGAGACTATGAGGTTATATGTTGAAAATGGCAGAGTCACTAGATGGAAGAAACCTGGATGCCTGGATCATCACATGGAAAGGACCCTCCAGTGAGAACTACCCAGTCCACATTAGATTGCAATGTGAGTGAGAAAGGAACCTTTAGTTGTATTAAGCCCCTGACATTTGGGGGTTGTATGTTATAGCAGCTAGTGCTATAGCAGCTAGTGCTAATTGTCCTGGAACAGAGAGCTTGATGACTCATCAAATGATTATTGAATGTCCATTATATTCCAAGTACCATACTAGGTGCTAGGGATATAGTGATGAACAAATCAGACATGGTCCCTGCACTCAGAACTTCCACTTCCATGATTGCACAAATATAAATAAAATCGCAACTGTGACAAGTTTTAAAACAGAAAGGTACATGGTGTGGTAAGAATGTATAACAAGGAGCTTTGACCTATTCTGTGGGGAAAGGGATTAAGGATGGCAATGATAGCTGTGCTAAGATCTGAAAGATGTGTAGGCATTAGATAGGTAAGGAGCAGGCAAGGGGAAGAGCTTTCCAGAAGAAGAAACAAACAGCACGTACATCAAACTGAAAGGAGGCCAGAGAGTTTGATTCTTTGGTAATTTTTAGCTATAGTAACCTGCTCATTAGTCGGAAATTTGTTCATTTGCTTCTTTTAATAGCATCCCTCCTCATCATTAGGGCCAAGCTGCAGGAATGACTTCATCCACATTTGTTATTTACCAGTGATTGTAAGACAGAGAGAGGCACCAATGTGGTGAAAGGGAACTTTCTGAAGGTATCCAGGCATAATCAGAGTTCCATATTAATGATAATCAGGAACTTCTCATTTGGAGCGATTATAGTTTATCATATTAGAGTCTACCCCAGGATATATTGACACTAAAAGACTCAACAATGTGTCACAGTCTATTTGGGGACTCCTTAATCCATGGGACATTGATACCATCAACCATAATGACTTCTTCAGTGCGAAAATAAAATAATTGCATGATATTGCCTCAGCACAATAAAAATGGGAGTTGTAAACTTCACATTGTGAAATAGTTAATTTCTTTTTTATACAACAGATGTTGTTTGACCTAGAAGAAGGAATAATATTTTAGAAATTGTGATCTGTCTGAAAGAAAAAAAGATACCTAAAAATAAAATACAAATAGCAGCTGCTTAAATTATCTTCTTAATATATCAAAGTTGACAGCTTTTACTTTTTTCATTTGAGTTGGGATTTGCAAGGAGGCATTTGGATGAGCAGATTGGTTCAGGAGGGCATCCACCTCCTGAACCAGAGGGCACATGGCCCTTTCTGGCACCCAGAGGCCTCATAGTCTCAGGAGATCTCTGCAGGATTGGTTTTAAACCCTGGGACCAAAAGCCATATCAGTTCTGTGACTCAGTGCCTCTCAGGAGCCCACATCTCTTGCCTTGGCATACCTTGTCTTCTTTTGCCTGTTTTCCCTCTTGACCACTGACTTTGAAGACATGCTGACATGCAGATTTCCATTTTTGCACATGGTAGAGAATAGGGATTCTCTACCACAACCTCATTTCTTCTTTAGCAGAGGATCTCAGTAAAAACTGTAAAGAGGCAGAAAACATAATCATAAAATCAAAATCATAAAACTGTTCAAAATATCGAGAACAGAACATGCCACACGATTGGGTGGTATAAAGTAATGGAGAACCACAATTTTGAGAACTATGGAGAGACCTTCCAGTTCATGGTTTTCTTTAATGGAATTTTGCCATTAGTTATGGGGAAATAACAGTTATTTGTGTACCCACACAATGGTGAAATATTGCCTTGCCTTTGTCTTCTGCAACTGAATCTACTGAAGCTTATAACTCCTGTCCCTGGGATTATCTTTATTGGAACAGAAAACATGGAAGAAGGGTGGTGTAATTTGGGGTCCTGTTCCTTAGTCTGAAAGAGCTAGCTGTTCCTTGAGAACACAGTTCTTGACATCCTCGACCTCCTGCCAGCCAGATCCTGCTCCACAGTGGTTATTCAGATCACAACTTCCCTGTCTCCAACAGTGGCCGATTCCTGCTGCTAGCTTTTGCCTACATGCACCTTTTGATAACAACCATCTGCTGATCCATGTCCAAACTTGCTTTCTTTTCTAGACATTGCCTCCAGCCTCTTACTTCAGCCCTGGGGAATGGGAATACCAGTCCTGTGTCTTTTTCTTCACTCCACATGTCTTGCTGAATATAGCTCCTGAAGCACCTCTTGAATCTGTCTACTTTTTCCCCATTCCCCACTGTCTCCATTTAAGCTCAGGCCACCATCATCTCTTACATCTCTCCTCCTTCAATCCATCCTCCACTCTGCAGCCAAAGGTATCTTTCCAGGGTGCAAATATAACCAGCTACTTCCTTGATCAAAACCTTTCAACAGTTTCCCATTTCTGCAATGACAATTCACACTTCTTAATATGGTTTGTGATCAGGGTCTGGTCTGTTCCTCCAGCCTCATCTCTTACATCCTCCTGATCAGTCAGACTAAACTTGGCTCTCCATCCAGACTAAATTTCCTTGGGTTCTCATAACATGCCTTGCTCCTTTTCATCTCCAAGCCCTTGACCATGTACTTCCATTTGCCTTGCAGCTGGCACACCTTATATGCTCTCTGCTCTCACCTTATATGCCACTGCACTCAAGAAGCCTCCCACCATCTCTTGAGACCAAGTGCTATGCCTACCTCTAGCACCACACTGGTTATAATGAATTTTAATTGGATTATAGATCTCTCCCTGCAATGCTGTTTTCATGGTCCTTCATAGCAAAAACAAGACATGATTTCTGCCCACAAGCTGATCAGAGTTGTCTGCCATTGTAGGTGCATTAAATGTTTGTAACATAATTGAAGAAATCAGAGGAGGAGCAATTTCAAGGCATGATAATTGATGCTCCATTCTTGCCCCTGTCCAGGGCCCAGGTGCTTCTTTTCCTTTTCTAGAGGTGATAATGTTGGACTGTAGGCAAGCCCTGCATTGCAGAAATAATTGCCTTGCTATTAGCCAAAGGTGTGGGGATCCTTTTGGAAGTTAATTCACTTAGGCTTATATTTTCACTAAAAAGTTACTGAGGAAGATCAGTAAGACATTTTTAGATGCCAGGCCAGCTGAAATTCCAATTGCTACAGAACATATACCATCCATTTTTATTTTTATACAAATGTGCTGAACTTTATTATCCCTTTCTCTGGGTTGCCCTGTCACAGGGGATTCATGATGTTCACTGGCCATTTTTTGTCTCTGGCCTTGCTGTTCACAGAGAGAGGCATGTCCTTTGGAGTGATGGCACAATTGCTGCAAAGGGTACTATTTTCAAGTAATATCAGGAAACCTATGTATTCTGTGGTTCAGTTAAACCACAGACATTCAGCTTTGGTCTGAGGGGAAGGAAGCTTTGGTGATTGCTCATTAGACCCCCAGGAAATTCTGCAGCTTCCTGCTAAGATGGAAATGAGCTGGATGGCAGCTCCCTTTGTCAGAAGCTGACCATCTTGATGCCACAGGTATTACCTGAATACCTACTGTGTGTCAGCACAGTTAGAGGTGAGGTCTCCGGTATACTCTCTGTTCTCAGGGAGTCCCCTAGTCTTTACAATATGTCTCTTCAACCCATATCTTTCTTTTCCCCAAAGGGAATGCCTATTTCCTCTTCTCTGTGCCTCACGGGAACTGGAAACCAGAAGACTTTCTGAGGACTATACAATTTAGGCCAATCACAATAGACTACCTAGGGTACCTGGATCCCAGGGAAGTTAATGGAAAGGTAGCACTGCCAGGTGCCTGGGAACCTATTGAGGAATAGCAGTGCACTGACCCTTTCCACAGTTGCTGGAGATCACATGCTCCCTCTCTACACCCACAGCCAGGCGGGGTTCATTTGAGGACTCTGTATGGGCTTCTTGGCAGAAGCTTTCAGCTGCTTTTGCCCAAATAAAATTGCTTGCTGGCTTGTGCCTATGTCTTTGAGTGGGAGGGAATCCTAGCAATTCTTCATTCAGGCAACACTCTTTTTCTTAAAGGGTTCTCCTCAAATTGTATAAGGTACAGGCAGAACAAAACACAGAACCACTCCTGGAAAAATAGTTTGGTTTTTTTTTCTGTCTGTTTTTATTACTTTCTGTCTTGTTTGTTTTTACCAATACTCAGTTTTTTTAATCTTTTAGTCTTTTAAAAGGAACTTAACCAGACTGTATCAAAGAAGGAAGTTGAGTTGCTTGTTTATTCATCCCTGCATTCATTCATTCAAAAATATTTGTTGAATCCTTTCTATGTGTCAGGCACTGGCACAGAGGTGAAAAGAGAGTCAAGGTCTCTGCCCTTAAGGAGGTTTCATTCTGGTAGGGGAAATAGATAATCAGTTGTCACACCAATAATTGTAAAATTGCAACAATGATAAGTGCTCCAAGTGAAAGGTCTGTAGACTCTCAATAATCTCTAAATAAGGGATTTGTCCTGATCTGCAGATTGGGAAGAGCTTTAGGAGAAAGCACTCTCTTCATCAAATCTTCTAGGCCCTCAAAGATCTTCCTCTAGGCAGTCAGAGATGCTAGGCCTGGCCTCAAAGACAATTCCACAGAGACAGATGTCAGTTTTATAAAAAATATCACTGTCTTTGGCAAGCAAGGGGGATGGCCATATATCAAGAACATGAAGCAGTCTACAGCAGACATCAGCTGCCAATTATGCATGCATTCTCCATCTAATATTCTGTCTGATAACAACTTGAACCAAACCTGTGGGAATGTTCATTTTCTGTGAGAATGTGGGCCCATCTATGGTACTCACTTATAGCCTCAACTAGTAACTACCCTTCTAAATCTTGATTTTGATTCAGTAGGTTTCATCTTGATCTTACCATGGAGGTAACCTGATATGGTAGGAAGGAAATATTCTCTTCAGTTAGACAGGACTGGAGTCAGATTATGGTTCTGCAATTTCCAAGTATGATCTTGAGCAAGTTATTTAACTTCTCCAAGCAATTTTAAGTGTACCATTCACTGGTTTATTGTAAGTTTGCAGTGTTACACAACCATCAGTATAATTAAGTTTTAGAATATTTTCATCATAATTTTCCCATCTATTAAAGAAGAATAACCATATTAAAAGGGTCTTAGCAGGATAAAATGAAATCTTTATAAAGATAGATATTTCTGTGCTTGTAACACACAGAAAATGTTTAAAAATGGTATGAAATTTGACATCAGCAAAATGTCAGAATGAGGAACTTTAAGATTCTGCCCCTCCAGAAAAGCAATTTAAAAATAGCAGTAACTGTCAGAATGAACTCTTTTGGAACTCTGGGAGTTAAATAAAGGTTTGCAGCAACCCGGGGGTGGGGGGCAATTATTTTTAAAAATACACAACTGAATCTCAGTAAGAACAGCAAACTTTATGGTATTTTCATTTACCCTAGTCCTATCCCCCACTACCCAGCTCAGAGGTAGTCTTGAAAATAACAGCCTACATTCCTGATTCTGGAGAGAACAGAACAGATTTTGTTTGCAAAGAATTGTCATTATTTCATCTGTCTGATAGCTTCCTGGAAGACCTACTCAAAAGTCTTCTCTTTATTTCACCTGACTCAAAAGTCACCCAGTCCTAAAGTTGCTACCCTGGGGGTATATGTCAAAAATATTTACAGGAAAGCATTTTAGTCTTTGTTGCTTGAGGCAATAGATAATGATTGGGACAAAGAATAGACTAATCACAAAAGTTTAGAAGGCTGTGGAATAAGATGTCTATAAGGCTGTATAAAGCTAAAAAAAATGAGATTGTTTGGTTTTGGGACAATAAAGAAAAATGAAGGAAGGAAAATGAGCAGGGCCTCAGAGACCTGTGGGACACCATCAAGTCTACCTACCAACATATGCATAGAGGAAGTCCCAGAAGGAGACGATAGACAAAGGAGCAAAAAGAATATTGGAAGAAACAATAGCTGAAAATTTGCCCAATTTTAGGAAAAACATTAATCTGTACATCCAAGAAACACAATAAACCCCAAGTAAGATCAACTTTAGTAGATCCACACCTGGATATTTCATAATCAAACTGTTGAAAGACAGAGACAAATATAAATTCTTGAAAGCGGCAAGAGAGAAATAATTCATCACACAGAAAAGAGTTTCCATAAAATTAACAAGTTATTTCTCATCAGAAACTAAGTAGACCAGAAGATAGTGTGATGACATATTAAAGGTACAGAAAGAAAAAAAACCCTTCAACCAAGAATTCTGTATCTAGGAAAACTATCCTTCAAAAATAAGGGAGAAATTAAAACATTCCAAGATAAACAAATCCTGAGTCCATTGCTAGATCTGCCCACAAGAAATTCTTAAGTCCTATAGGTTTAAATGGAAGGACACTGGACAGTGGTAACTTATATCCACATGGGAAAAAAGAGCACCAGAGGGTTAAAATAACTACATAGGTAAATAAAAAAGACAGTCTAAATGTATATTTTATTTATAAGTCCCTATTTTCTCCCTGTTTGATTTAAAAGGCAACTGCATAAAGCAATAATGATAAATTTGTGTTGGTGTGCACACAGCATATAAAGGAGTAATTTGTGACAGTAACAGCAAAATGTGGATGTTTGGAGCTATATAGGTACAAAGCTTTTGCATGGTCTTGAAGCAAAGTTGGTATTAATCTGAACAAGGTCTTCCTAAATTAAGGTCTATTTTTAACTAGATTAAAATGAATCAAAATGGTACACTAAAGAATATCTACCACAAAAGAAGATAGTAATAGAGGAAATTAGGAGCAACAAATATAAGACATACAGAATTCAAGCATTTTTTCATTTGCAGTTACATTAAATATAAATTTATTAAATTCTTCAATTAAAAGGCAGATATTGGCATAATAATCTTTTTAAAAAGTAATCCAACTACAGTAGTTTTGCCTTATCCATGGTTTCACTTGCCATAGTTTCAGTTACCTGTGGTCATCTGCAGTCCTGGAAGCAGATGATCCTCTTTTTGACATAATGTGAAAAGGTCATTAATAGTCTACTGCTACATCACAATGCTTACATCACTTACCTCATTTCATCTCATCTTGTAGACATTTTATCATCTCACATCACAAAAAGGAAAAGGATGAGTATAGTACAATAAGATATATTGAGAGAGAAAGGAACTATATTCATATAACTATTATAGTATATTATAAATATTATATGTTATTATTATCTATCATTGTCAGTTTCTTAGTATACCTCATTTATAAATTAAAGTTCATCATAGGTATGTATAGGAAAAAACAATATATAAATATATATTCTATATATTCTATATGTATATATAGAATATAAACCTCATATATATGTATATATATAAGGTTCAGTACTATCTGCTGTTTCAGGCATCCACTGGGGGTCTTGGAATATATTCCTTAGGTGAGGGGAACTACTGTATATACTTTCTTTTTTTTTAATTTTTAAAATTTATTTTCAGCATGGATTGCATGGAGCACTGTATATACTTTCTATAAGAGACTGGATTCAAAAACACAAATAGGTTGAAAATAAGAGGATGGAAAAAATAAGCTATGCAAATGATAAACAAAAGAAAGCCAGGGTGGCTATACTAATATCATATAAAATAGACTTTAAGAAAAAAGTTACCAGAGACAAAGGACTTCAATTTTTTTTTAAATATTGTATTTGTTTATTTGAGAGGGAAAGAGAGAACACAAGTGGGGAGGTGGGAGGGGTAGAGGAAGAGGGAGAATCAGACACCCCACTGAGTGGGGATCCCAATGCAGGACTTGATCCCAGGACCCTGGGGTCATGACCTGAGCCAAAGGCAGATGCTTAACTGGCTGAGCCATCCAGGCAACGCAAGAAGGACATTTTATAATGATAATGGATCAATCCCACCAAGCAGCTGTTGGCAATGTATGCATGCAAATTAAGTACCCTAGAAAATGAACAAATTCTAGAAAGATACAAATTACCAAAACTGATTCAAGAAGAAACAAAGAATCTAAACATAGCCAGGGCAAATAGGTAGGATAAAGAAATAAAAAGCCTTTCAGATTAGAAAAGAAATAGGAAAATATATCTATTTGGCAATGACATTGTCTCATATAGAAAATCCTAAGGAATTCACACAAAAATATTCAAACTAATAAATGAGTTTAGAAAAGTTGCAGAATACAGGATCTGTTTACAGAAATCTGTTGTCTTTCTATACACTGCCGCTGAACAATCTGAATATGAAATTAAAACAATTCCACTTAAAATAGCATCACAAAGAATAAAATGCTTAAGAACAAATTATACCAAAGAAATACAAGACTTGTTCTGAAAACTACAAAACAGGCTGAGAAAAATTTAAGAAGTGTTGAATAAATGGAAAGACAGCCATGTTCTTGGACAGGAAGACTTTATATGGTTAAGATGGCAACACTCCCCTTATTGATGTATAGATTCAATATGATCCCCATTAAACTTGCATCTTTTGCAGAAATGGACAAACAGATCATAAAATTCATATGAAAATGTCCAGGAACATCAGCAGCCAAAACTATCTTGTAAAAGAAGAATAAAGTTGGAGGACTCACATTTCCTGATTTCAAAACTTAACGACAAAGCATCAGTGATCAAGACAGTGTGGTACTAGCATAAGGATAGAAATAGATCAGTGGAGTAGAATTGACAGTCAAGAAATAAAAACTTACATATATAGTCAATTGATATTTGAAAAGGGTGGCAAGAAAATTCAATGGTGAAAAAGTAGCCTTTTCAAGAAGTGGGAAAACTGGATATCCATGGGGAGGTGGGGGAATGCATGTGTACTCTTACCTCACACTGTATACAAATATAAATTCAAAATTGATCAAAGACCTAAATGTAAGACCTAAATCTATAAAACTTTAGAAGAAAATATAGGCATGAGTGTTTGTGACTTTGCACCAGACAATGATATCTTAGATATGACACCAAAAGCATGAGCAACCAAATAAAAACATAAATTAGACTTCATCAAAAACAAAACTTTTCCATATCTAAGTAAAATATGAATAAAGTGAAAAGACAACCTACAGAATGGAATAAAATATTTGTGAACCATACATTAATATGGGATTTTTAATCCAGAATAGAACTCAAAAATAAAAAGATAACCTAATTAATAAATGGGCATATGAATATTAATAAACATTTCTTTAAAAGAAATACACAAAAGACCATGAAACACGGGAAAAGATGCTTAACATCATTAGCCATTGGGGAAATGCAAATGAAAACCATAGTTAGACACCACTTAACACTCTCTAGGAAGGCTATAATTTTTTTAAAAAGGAAAATACAAGTATTGGCAAGGATGTGTAGCAATTGGAACCCTCATACACTACCAATGGGAATTGATAGTGGTGTACCTGCTGTGGAAATCAATTTGGCAATTCCTCAAAAAGTTAAACATAGAGTTACCTTGTGACCCAGCAATTCCACTTTTAAGTATACATCCAAGATAAAATGAAAACGTGTCTTCACAAAACTCATATACAAATATTTATAGTACCATTATTGATAAAGGATAAAAAGTAGCAACTACTCAAATGTTCATGCAATGGATTATTATTATTCTGTTAAAGATTATCTTTTAGAGAGAAAGAGAGAGTGTTCATGAGTTGGGGGAGAAGCAAAGGGAGAAAGAGAATGAGAATCCTGAGGTAGATTCCATGCTGAGCACAGAGCCCTATGCAGGGCTTGATCCCAGGACCCTGAGATCACGACCTGAGCCAAAATCAAGAGTCAGCTGCTTAACCAACTGAGCTACCCAGGTGCCCCACAGACAATGGATTATTATTCAGCAACAAAAAGGAATGAAATACTGATCCATGCTACACCATGGGTGAACCCTGAAAACATTGTAATAAGTAAAAGAAGTCAGTCATAAAAGTCCATATATTGTATGATTCCATTTACATTAAATATCCACAATAAGCAAGTCCATAAAGACAGAAGGTAGATTAGTGATTACCAGGGGCTGGAGGTGGGGAGAGGGAAATAGAAGTGACTGTTAACAAGTAAGGTGTCTTTTTGAAAAGAGGTAATGAAAATGTTCTAGAATTATATAGTGGTGATACTTGCACAACAACTGTACGTACTAAAATACACTGAATTGTGTGTTTTTAAATGGTGAATTTTGTGACTTTTTATATAATTTATTATTATTTTTTTAATCACTTTATTTTTTTTATTTTTTAATCATTTTTTAAATTTATTTTCAACATAACAGTATTCATTGTTTTTGTACCACACCCAGTGCTCCATGCAATCTGTGCCCTCTCTAATACCCACCACTTGGTTCCCCCAATCTCCCACCCCCCCACCTCTTCAAACCCTTCAGATTGTTTTTCAGAGTCCATAGTCTCTCATTGTTCACCTCCCCTTCCAATTTCCCCCAACTCCCTTCTCCTAACTCCCCATGTCTTCCATGCTATTTGTTATGTTCCACAAATAAGTGAAACTATATGATAATTGACTCTCTCTGCTTGACTTATTTCACTCAGCATAATCTCTTCCAGTCCCGTTGCTACAAAAGTTGGGTATTCATCCTTTCTGATGGAGGCATCATACTCCATAGTGTATATGGACCACATCTGCCTTATCCATTCGTCCGTTGAAGGGCATCTTGGTTCTTTCCACAGTTTGGCAACCGTGGCCATTGCTGCTATAAACATTGGGGTACAGATGGCCCTTCTTTTCGCTACATCTGTATCTTTGGGGTAAATACCTAGTAGTGTAATTGCACGGTCGTAGGGAAGCTCTATTTTTAATTTCTTGAGGAATCTCCACACTGTTCTCCAAAGAGGCTGCACCAACTTGCATTCCCACCAACAGTGTAAGAGGGTTCCCCTTTATCCACATCCCCTCCAACACACGTTGTTTCCTGTCTTGCTAATTTTGGCCATTCTAGCTGGTGTAAGGTGCTATCTCAATGTGGTTTTAATTTGAATCTCCCTGATGGCTAGTGATGATGAACATTTTTTTCATGTGTCTGATAGCCATTTGTATGTCTTCATTGGAGAAGTGTCTGTTCATATCTTCTGCCCATTTTTTGATATGATTATCTGTTTTGTGTGTGTTGAGTTTGAGGAGTTCTTTATAGATCCTGGATATCACTCTTTTGTCTGTACTGTCATTTGCAAATATCTTCTCCCATTCCGTGGGTTGCCTCTTTGTTTTCTTGACTGTTTCCTTTGCTGTGCAGAAGCTTTTGATTTTGATGAAGTCCCAAAAGTTTATTTTGGCTTTTGTTTCCTTTGCCCTTGGAGACATATCTTGAAAGAAATTACTGTTGCTGATATCGAAGAGATTACTGCCTATGTTCTCCTCTAGGATTCTGATGGATTCCTGTCTCACGTTGAGGTCTTTTATCCATTTTGAGTTTATCTTTGTGTACGGTGTAAGAGAATGGTCGAGTTTCATTCTTCTACATATATTTGCCCAGTTTTCCCAGCACCATTTATTGAAGACTGTCTTTTTTCCACTGTATATTTTTTCCTGTTTTGTCGAAGATTAACTGACCATAGATTGAGGGTCCATATCTGGGCTCTCTACTCTGTTCCACTGGTCTACGTGTCTGTTTTTATACCAGTACCATGCTGTCTTGGTGATCACAGCTTTGTAGTAAGGCTTGAAATCAGGTAACATGATACCCCCAGTTTTATTTTTGTTTTTCAACATTTCCTTAGCGATTCAGGGTCTCTTCTGGTTCCATACAAATTTTTGGATTATTTGCTCCAGCTCTTTGAAGAATACCGGTGGAATTTTGATTGGAATGGCATTAAAAGTATAGATTACTCTAGGCAGTATAGACATTTTAACAATGTTTATTCAACAACCTAAATAGACCGATATCTAGTAACGAGATTGAAGCAGTGATCAAAAACCTCCCAAAAAACAAGAGCCCAGGACCTGACGGATTCCCTGGGGAATTCTACCAAACTTTCAAAGAAGAAATAACACCTATTCTCCTGAAGATGTTTCAAAAAATTGAAGCAGAAAGAAAACTTCCAGACTCTTTCTATGAAGCCAGCATTACCCTGATCCCCAAACCAGGCAAAGACCCTACCAAAAAGGAGAATTTCAGACCAATATCACTGATGAATATGGATGCTAAGATTCTCAACAAGATCCTAGCAAACAGGATCCAACAGCACATTAAAAAGATTATCCACCATGACCAGGTGGGATTCATCCCTGGGCTACAAGGATGGTTCAACATTCACAAATCAATCAATGTGATAGAACAAATTAATAAGAGAAGAGAGAAGAACCACATGGTCCTCTCAATTGATACAGAAAAAACATTTGACAAAATCCAGCATCCGTTCCTGATTAAAATGCTTCAAAGTATAGGGATAGAGGGAACATTCCTGAACTTCATCAAATCTATCTATGAAAAACCCACAGGAAATATCATCCCCAATGGGAAAAAGCTTGCAGCCTTCCCGTTGAGATCAGGAACACGGCAAGGATGCCCACTCTCACCACTCTTGTTCAACATAGTATTAGAAGTCCTAGCAACAGCAATCAGACAACAAAGAGAAATAAAAGGTATCAAAATTGGCAATGAAGAAGTCAAACTCTCTCTCTTCGCAGATGACATGATTCTTTATATGGAAAACCCAAAAGACTCCACCACCAAACTACTAGAACTCATACAGCAATTCAGTAACGTGGCAGGATACAAAGTCAAAGTACAGAAATCAGTGGCTTTCTTATACACTAACAATGAAAATACAGAAAGGGAAATTAGAGAATAGATTCCATTTACTATAGCACCAAGAAACATAAGATACCTGGGAATAAACCTAACCAAAGAGGTAAAGGATCTGTACCCAAGGAACTACAGAACACTCATGAAAGAAATTGAAGAAGACACAAAAAGATGGAAGACCATTCCATGCTCTTGGATCGGAAGAATTTTTATATACTTTAATTTTTTGAGAAATTGTTGATTCATGGCAAGATTAAGCGGAGGTACAGAGATTTCCCATTAATTCCCTGACTGCCCCCTGCCCCCAACACACACAACCTCCTCCACAATCAGCATCCCCCACCAGAGTGGTACATTTGTTACCATTAATGAACCTACATTGACACATCATAATCACCCAAAGTCTATGGTTTATATTAGCGTTCTTTCTTGTGTACTCTATGGGTTTAGACAAATGTATGATGACATGTATGCACCACTATAGTCCTATACAGAGCAGTTACACTTCCCTAAGTATCCTCCATGCTCTGCTGGTTCATCTCTCTCTTCTTTCTAATCCCTGGTGATCACCAGTCCTTTCACTGTCTCTATAGTTTTACTTTTTCCAGAATGTTGTGTAGTTGGAACCATATAGTATATAGCTTTTTCAGATTGGCTTTTTTCATTTAGTCCTATGCAGTTTATCTCAATAAAAAGTTTCAAAAACTGATGGGAAAATTATAGTAATTTCATGATGTTGGTAGTTACTAGTAATAAAACTCCTAGAAATACTTTTTAATTCAACATTTTTTGACTGACCACAATATGCATGGAATAATGCATGTAAGTATAAATAAGACAAGGTAGCTCAAGGTGCTTATAGTTTAGTAGGGAAAACAGACACAGAAACATAAAATTAAAATATCAGTCATTCATCAAATATTTATTGGGTGGCTCCTAAAAGCCAAGGGCATTATGGGAGCACAGTGTGCGGGGAGAGGCAGAGAACCTTGATAAGATTCACCCAGTGGTGGGGTCAGTCCTGGACAGGACGCTTTGGGAGGGTTAGGGACATACTGGAGCATGTCTGAAGCAGAGGGTCCAGGATGGAGAGTTTATGTGAGGTCATGAGCTAACAAAGAATATTGAAGTATTTGAGGATATTTAGTCCAGCAAAGAGAAGACTCAGTGAGATTTAGTTGTTTTTCTTTTTTTTTTAATTTTTAAATTTTTTTTATTTTCAGCATAACAGTATTCCTTGTTTTTGCACCACACCCAGTGCTCCATGCAATCCGTGCCCTCTCTAATACCCACCACCTGGTTCCCCCAACCTCCTACCCCCGCCGCTTCAAGCCCCTCAGATTGTTTTTCAGAGTCCATAGTCTCTCATGTTTCACCTCCCCTTCCAATTTCCCCCAACTCCCTTCTCCTAACTCCCCATGTCCTCCATGCTATTTGTTATGCTCCACAAATAAGTGAAACCATATGATAATTGACTCTCTCTGCTTGACTTATTTCACTCAGCATAATCTCTTCCAGTCCCGTCCATGTTGCTACAAAAGTTGGGTATTCATCCTTTCTGATGGAGGCATAATACTCCATAGTGTATATGGACCACATCTTCCTTAGAATGGATAAGGAAGATTTAGTTGTTTTTCACTAGTTATACTATTCCCAGTGGGGAGGCTGAACAGAGAGCAATCCCAAGGGGCCTGGTCCACAAGGCCAAGGTAAAGTTTCGGCACAGGGGGGCACTGGGAATGGGTGTGATGAGTGGTCCTGGGTAAAGACCTGAAAGGCAGTTCTGAAAGGAGAAGGCAAAGGCCAAAGCAGAAAACAAGTCCAAAACAAGGCAATAAGCTTTAGGGCAAGGAGGGAAATGGAAGCCAAGGTACAAAGCCAAACAGGAGTAAAATCCAGGGAAGGTGAGGGGGAGGATTTATGAGTGAAGGGAGCAAAGTGATTAAGCCTGCATGATGTGGACTCAAATTGCCTGCATTTTAATTTTGGCTCTGCCACTTGCTAGCTTAATGACTATGAGCAAGTTACTTAACTCTTTTGTCCTTTCTTCATCTGTAAAATGGAAATAGCAATAGTATCTGCTGAGTAGGGTGTTGTAAAGATTACATCAATCAGTATACATAAAGTATTTGATACTTGGCAACATGTAAATGTTAGCTATTATTATGGCTCATGTTTCTCATGCTCCTAAGGTATGTTTGTGTTAGCAAGCCGAGGTCATTTAAAAAGACTAAGACAAAATATTAGCTCACTTCTCAGCCTGGAAGGGCTTGTGATACTGGACTTATTCTATGAGGTTCCCCAAGGATACCAATTTAACTCCACAGCTTGGAGGAAAACTTCCATGCTCTTGCCATGCTTTCTGCCAAGCACACTGAGCTTGTGTTATCACTGAGAGCTTCCCAAACACCAGGAGTGAAAGAGCTGTGCCAAAGAGGGACGCAGGGCTTGAAGGACTTACCTCAAGGACAGCCTTAGGGCTGACATTGGACTGCAAATTTTTTTTTCCTCCCAGCAAAAGTTCTACCAGTAGAGATTCCTTTGGAAGGCTAAGCTCCTCACAAATTATAAATCCATTCCCACCAAGTCCGAATCCGAAAGTCCAAATGACATTGGGGTTGGAGCAGGGGTCATGGTGATAGAGTAAGAACATCCATTACTGTGGTCAACCCAGAGGTACACTCTTCAAGCATTCCAGACTGCTACCATGGGAATACTGGAAGAATTTTACTAAGTGAATGCTGGAACTCACCCCTAGAGAGTCAGAGTTAATCCTGTTCTGGTGTGGATTCTGGCCATGGGGGTGTTTTAAAAGCTCCCCAGGTGATTCTAATGTGCAGCCAGGATTAAGGACCAATGCACTAGAGATATTGGCCAAGCAAGAGCAGGTGACCTAGACCAAATTGACAAATAACCTGGGAGCTTCTATGGTCTCCATTTGTTTCAGTTCACCACTCTTATCATGTGGCATGTATGACCCCATCCCAGAATAGTTACCCAGCTGCCTGGATGCATTGGCAAGCAGACACCACTAAGCTTCGGACACACATGAGTCTCTGACCACAGACTGGAACATTGATATGTGCTTCCATGGAGACTGTGGCTGGTAGGAGTAGCTATCTCAATAAGTAAATAATAAATTTGTAATGTTAATTTGCAAAAGGATTTATTTTGCTGAATTTTCATTTATTTTGTGTGATTTGCCTTAAGAATGTTTGGATGTGTTTATGACAGACAAGACTAGAAAAAAGGCCTCATTTAATTTATTAGGCGTACAATTGGTTTGGATGGTCAAATGAAGTTTGATTGTCTGATATGGCATCATATGTCCATAATCTGATTGTCACAATCTTCACAAATGCTGATGTGATATATGTGGGACCATCAGCTACCAATCTTATAAATACGAGCAAATGGACAACTGCAGAATTCTGGCCTCCAATCTACAAAACCATAAAGCATACCAACTTTCTAAGCCAAGAAAAAAAAAACACAACTTGCCAAAATTCACAAAATTGACACTCTGTGACTTCTACAATATTATGCTAAGGATTTGGCCCCAAATCATCAGAATCTGAGATGATAGAAGACCCATCTGAAATTTGCCATTGGCAGCTCTTTTAAAAATGTTTGCAATATGGTTGAGGGTGCCTTGCCAAAGTACCACAAATTTCCCAGTCGAGAAGGCAGATGAGCAAATGAAAGTCCCCTCAACCGTCTCAGCAAGAGATTAGCTTATCAAGATTCAGAATTACTTAGTAAGACCGCTTCTGTGATGGGATTATCTCTGTGTTCGGCTGTTGTGCACAGCAATTAAAATATGGGGAGCTGAGAGGATGCTTAATCTTCTTTCAGGAAGATGTGCTGAAACAGTTGCTATTTCTGGGTATTAATAGCTGGACATGTGTGGGTGTGAATGGCCATAACCTGGTTTCTATTTCTCAAGAAGCCCACTTGTGTCTCCATGTGTGAATTTAGAAGCCATCCTTCTTCCATCCAGGAACTGATAAGGGGTGCGTACTATGGCAAAGTGTTGGAGGTTCAAATGTGATATGGCCATTGTCCTTGAAAGACTCATAGTCCAGTGGCAAGAATAGGCACATAGATTAGTGTAACAGAATAGAGTGTCTAGGACTTAATACCCTTATATACTGTTCTTTACCACTAATGTTTTACCTTTTGGAGAGTCATATAAACCAACGATACCTTTAAGATTCATCCAAGTTGGTATCTGTATCAACAGTTGATTCCTTTTCATTGCTGAGTAGTATTCCACAACATGGATGTACCATGATTTGTTTTTCTGTTTACCTACGAAGGGACATTTGGATTGCCTTCAATTTGTTCTTATAACGAAGCCATTTTAAGCATAGATATACATGTTTTTATATGAACATAAGTTCTAATTTCTCTGGGAAAAATGCCCAAGAATGCAGCTGGTGGGTCATATGGCTAGTGCATGCTTAACTTTATATTTAAAAAGTGTCAAACAGTTTTCCAGAGGAGCTGTAGCATTTTGAATTCCGTCCAACATGCCCAGCATGCTCACCAATACTTTATCAGTATGTTTTATCATAGACAACCCTGATAAGTGTGTAGTGATATCTCATTGTGGTTTTAATTTGGATTTACCTCATGGCTAGTGATGCTTAATATGTTCCCATGTGCATATTTTGTCATCTATATATTCCCTTTGGTGAAGTGTCTGTTGAGATCTTTTGTTCATTCTCTAATTAGGTTGCTTGTTTTCTTATTTTTGAGTTTTTGTTGGGCTTCTTCATGTGTTCTCAGTATAAGTCCTTTATCAGATATGTGATTTAAAAAATATTTTTCCCAGTCTCTAGATGGTCTTTTGATTTTCTTCTAGTAAGCTTTCATTTTTGATAAAGTCCAATCTGTCAATTTGTCCTTTATGGATCAATCTACTGGTGTCATGTCTAAGAACTAACTGCCTACTCCATATTACTAAAATTTTCTCCTGCTTTCTTCTAAATGTTTTATAGTATTATATTTTACATGGTTGATGATACATTTAACATTTTCTAATAAAGTATGAGGTTAGGGAGAGTGAGATTTTTAGATATTTTGGTGTGGGTTTTTTTTTTTTCCCTATACATGTCCAAATTTTTTCAACACCATGTGTTGAAAAGACTATCTTTCTCTTGTCAAAAATAAATTGGATGTATTTGTGAGGGTCATTCTCTGGACTCTTCAGGTCCATTGATCTATGTTTCTATCTCTCTGCCAATACCATGCTGTCTTGATTACTGTAGCTATATAATAAGTTATATAATTGGGTAGTGTGAGTCCTCCAACTACTTGATATTCTAGTTTCTTTTCCTTTTCATGTAAATTCTAGAATCAGTTTGTCTACACATACAAAATATCCTGCCGGGCTTTTTATTAGAATTGCATTAAATCCATAAAACAATCTTGGAAGAATTGACACTGTCAGTGTGTGGAGCTTTCCAATCCATAAACACAGTTTATTTAGATTGCCTTTTATTTTTTTCATCAGTGTTTTGTAATTTTCAGCATACTCATTCTGTACATGTTTTGTTAGATTTATACCTAAGTATTTCAGAATTTTGAACTATTGGAAATGGTATGTTTTAAGCACTTTGGTTTCCAACTCTTTATTGCTTGTGTATAGGGGTATAGTGGATTTTTGTGTGTTGATCTTGTATCCTGTGACTTTGATGAACTCGTTTATTAGTTCCAGGGTTTTTTTGTAGATTCCTTGGAATTTTCTATATAAGCAGTCATGTCATCTGCAAATAGGGACAATTTTATTTCTCCCTTTCTAATCTGTATGCTTTTTAGTTCTTTTTCTTTCTTTATTGCACTAAAGCTTTCAGTATGATGTTGAATAGTAGTGAAAGTGGACTTTCTTGTTTTATTTCCAGTCTTAAGGGGAAAGCATCTAATCTTTCACCATCATGTGATGTTAGGTGCAGGTTTTATGTGGATGCCCTTTTTTAGTTGACAAGTTTTTACCATGAGTGTATATTGGAGCTTATCACATGGTTATTCACCCATTGAAAAAAATTGTGTTTTTTTAAATTTAGACTTTTAATATTCTGGATTATAGCTATTGATTACTGAATACTGATCCAACCTTGCAATTCCAAGATAAATCCCACTTGGTTGTGAAATGATTATTTTCACATATTGCAGAACTTGATTTGCTAATATTTTGTTGAGAAACTTTGTATTTGTGAGGAATATTGGTCTGTACTTTTCTTGTAATTACTTTGTCCAGTTTTGGTATTGATGGTAATGATGGCCTCATAAAATGAGTTAGGAAATATTGCCTCTTATTATTTTGGGGAAGAGATTATGTAAAATGGGTTATAATTTCTATAAATATTTGGTAGAATTCACCAACAAATCCATCTGGGAGTACTAGTTTAATTTCTTTTTTGGAAGTCTTAAAAATATAGACTCAATTTCTTTACTATAAGACTATTTATGTTATGTGTTTCATGTTTGGTGCATTTTGTTAGTCTGTGATTTTCAAGGAATTGGTCCATTTTATCTAAGTTTGTTGAATATATGTAAATGGAGTTTTTATATGATGTCCTTATTTTCTTTGTATTATCTACAGGTCTGTAAGGATATTCCTTGATTTAATTCCTGATATCAGTATGTATCTTTTCTCTTTTCTCTTTTTTCTTTGTAAGTCTTACTGACAGGTTATCAATTTTATGGGTCTTTTCAACAAACTTTGGGTTTCATCGAGTTTTTTTCTGCTATTTTAAATTTCATTGATTTTTGTTCTTATCTTTACTATGTTTTTCTTTGGCTTGATTTTTAAAATCATCATGAAACAGAAGCTTAGATTATTGATTGGAGAGTTTTCTTCTTTTCTGAATAAGTGGTTAGTGCTATGCATTTTCCCCTATGCACTCTTTTAGAAGCATTCTGCAGATTTTGATATGTTGTATTTTTATTCAGTTAAATACATATAATATATATTATGTATATTTACTTTACTGAGACTTCCTTTTTGACCCATGGATCATTTTAAATTTTGTTATCTTATTTCCAAACGTTTAAGGATTTTCCAGTTATTGTTGTTATTGATTTATTTCTTGTTTAGTTCCTCATCCCTTGGAACCAAAGCTCTTCCAAGTACAGAAGAAAGTATATCTCATAGGCAATTAGCAAACCTTACTTTCTACTTTCTACTTACTTGAAAGTCCTACTTTCAAGTAAATCCAGAATCTCAACCCTTCTCACCCCCTGCATTGATACAACTCTGGTCCAAGCTGTCGTCATCTCTGGTTCCCCTGATTACAATAGCTTCCTGAATGGACTCCCTCCTTCTGCTTCCATTCTTACCCCCACCCCCTTAAGTCTAGTCTCAGTATAGCAGGCAGAGTGGACCTTTTAAAGCAAATCATAAGGGAAATAAACTGAGGGTTTCTAGAGAGGAGGAGAGTGGGGGGATGGGGTAAGTGGGTGATGGGCATTAAGGAGGGCACTTAAAGTAATGAGCATTGGGTGTTATATGCAACTGATGAGTCACTAATAAAATACCATGTGTTAATTGAATTTAAACTAAAAATTTAAAAATAACAGATCATGTTTCTTCTGTCATTGAAACTTTCCATCTACTAAAACTAAACGTTAAAGTCCTTACCAGGATCTATAAGGACCTCCATGGTCTGGTCCCTTGCTGTCTGTCTGACTTCATCTACTACCACTTTGCTAATTCCCTGCACTTCAGCCACACTGGCCTCTGTTGCTCCTCAAACAAGTTGTCCATGTTCTGCTTTAAGGCCTTAGCAGTTGCTTTTTACCTTGCCTAGAATACTCTTTCTTTAGATACCCACTCGGTTTCCTCCTATCCTCCTCATGTTTTCACTCAAATGTTACCTTCTCGGGGAGGCCTCCCCTCTCTTAAACTCCTTATTTTCCTTCTCTGCTTTATTCTTCCCAGCAGCACTTTCCCCCAAGTAGCATATGATGTGATGATTTATTTACTACATTTATGAGCTTCCCAAACCCTCACTGGAAAATAAACTCCCATGAGGGCAAGGATCTTCATTTTGATCGTTACTCTATTCCCAGCATCTATCACAATGTCTGACATTTGGGAGATGCTCAAAAAATATCTGTTGAATTATTAATGGGTGAATGAATTCTTCTTACTACTCCTTGATGCCTCAGCAAAAACACTAATTATCCCTAATAAAAGCTACTATTTATTGAGGGTCTGCCACTCAGTTAGTATATGTACTTGATCTCATTTAATCATCCAAACATCCCATAAAATGGGCTGTATAATATATATTTTACAGAAAAAGGAGATTGCTAATAGATAGAACACAAGGTGAAGGGGAGGATAGTTATGACAACCATTTATTGAACATCTACTTCTAAGTGCCAGGTGTTATCCCAAAAGCTTACTTTGCTCTCATTTAATCCTCTTAAAACTCTGTAAAAATAAGTGTTATTATTATTTGCAATTTGCAAATGTGAAAACTGACTCAGATATTTTTGAATGATTTGTCCAAGATCACACATCTGGTTAAAAGTGGTCTTGGGATTAAAACCCCGGCAATGAATTCAAGGGCCAGGCTCTTCTCCCCTGTGTTCTACCATCATCTCAAGGAGTAGGAATCAAGGGTGATGACTCCCAGCTTTCTGGCTTGAGCAGTTGGGAAGATGTTCATGCCATATACTGATATGGACAAAACTGGGAGAGGAAAAGATTTGGAGAAAGAAAAAAATCAAGTTTAGTTTTGGCCATGTAAGATTCAAGGTGTTTTTGAAACATCCAAGGGGAGATGTAAAGAGAACAGTTGACTCTGCCACTCAGTAACTCAGGGAAGAGGTCTAGACTGGAGATAGCAATTTGGAAGTCATGAGCATAAAGTTGGTATTTAAAGCCATTGGAATGGATGGGATCACAACCCCTTGTACGTCTGTGGTGTGCACAGATATGTTGTAGCTAAAGGCTGGCTGGGGAAAGAGAGATTACATCCCAAATGTATAATGAAACGCCCTTTGAGATGAGCATGGACCCAGCCTGAAGTTGATATTCTGGTTGCCTTCATACTGAGCTGGATATGAATCCTCTTTCTGTCAACATTGAAGAGCACCTCCCATTTTTTCCAGCCATCTTTCAATACCTCTAGTTTGAATTATCTGCATTACAGTTCCTGTCAAAAACCCAAATAAAGCTGTTGATATTCAAGGATGCCAGTTTTAGGGAATTCTTCCAAATTTTCAAAGCTTTATCCCTGCGTCATACCAGAACTACAGGAAGCTACAGACCTGGTCTCTATCACTCTGTTCCCCAGTGGATTAGCCTTCACAGAACTACAGCTTAACATTATGGTTTTGGATTTTCCTGAGCGTCTACATAATAGACATCATATGTGGAATATCAGGGCACTTTTTGGGTAAAACTTCTGTCAAGTATACCATTCATTATGTTGTACAAGTTTCCTTAAACAGAGAGCTAGGCAACAGGTTTTTCTTAGAGTTGTGAAATAAGAAACAGGTTATCTTTCTTGAATAAATCTAGTTGCTTTCTAGCGCTGCTGAAGAGACCGTAGCTATCCATCTTTGTTTTGTCTTCCAGGAATCTCAGGGTCAAATTGTTGCTCATTTTTAAACTTCTCTTCATCTGGGTCAGGAGTCAGAAAAGGGGGTCGAAATGTTGCCTGTTGATGAGTTATGTTTTGTTAGCCTTGTGTTTAAAAATAATCATGTGGCTTCTGGACACACACACACACACACAGTATGCATGTATATACATAAGAATGTCATACACTCTCTCTATACATTCTACGGTTTGTCTTAAGTCTGACCCAATCCCCACATTTATGCTACCTGCCTGGTCCCTATAATCATCTGAATTTGTGACATTTGATCTAGATCTTCCTCCCCTCAACTCCTTATTATTACTTGATCCTTACATTTTTTACTGTCCTTATATTTTTTACTCTCATTTAAACAATATTGGTTTCATGGGATTTCCTCTAAAATATTGTATATGAAACCAAAAACTTCTGGAAAAGTAGCTGGGGTATGAAGGTATAAAAACATTGCTTGTACCTCCATACACATTTGTATTTCCAAGGCTAGTGATTTAAGTGTTCTCTTTGATCACAGTGCCAAATGAAATTGTATTGAAATTCACATTGAGACTGAGTCAGCAAGCACATTTAAAGCTCAAAGTTAAGGTTGGCTAGCGATCAGATGGAAATGTGAGGACCCAATTCCTCGGGAGGATGAGAGGAAAGTAAGGTAGTGGTAGTTTAGAATAAAGAGCACCCTTCTTAAAGATCCTATTATAAAGCATGAAGGTGAAGAGTACGATTTATTAGGGGCACCTGGGTGGTTCAGTTGTTAAGTATCTGCCTTCGGCTCAGGTCATAATCTCAGGGTCCCGGGATCGAGGCCTGCATCAGGCTCCTTGCTCAGTGAGGAGCCTGCTTCTCTCTCTCCCATTCTCCCTGCTTATCTTCCCTTTCTCACTGTCTCTCTATCAAATAAATAAAAATCTTTTAAAAAAAAGAGTAAGATTTATTAGCTAGAGTAAGACCCTGTGCCTTTTGGAAAATGGTCAATTGGTGAAAATATCAATAGGTCCCATGTCTCACTTTTTCCCCCTGGACCTTTTGTAACTGTTTTCAATGTTAAACTGCATATCCAGGTTGGACCATCTGTCCCTCTTTTCCTCTATGGACATTTTTCTACCTTGCCTCAAAGGGCAAGAAAACAGAAGGCTGCTGTCAAATTAGTGAACTTTGTGAAGTGGGTAGTAAATAACCTCTGGATTAGGAGGCTAAAGAAGGATTTAGAATGATTTGTGAGTCATTGATCTTGCCTCTTTCTAGTTACTGGGGATCAATCAGGGATTTATTTACAACATGTGCCCCACCCACTTCACACATGCTTTTGAGGTGGCCAAGTCCAAACACCTCGGTGCTGGTAGGGACATAAGAGGTTATGTCGTCTGACTTGTACCTAATGTCTGAATACTTGACGACTTTCCTCCAGCTTCTGCTTGAATGTCTCAAATACTAGAGAATTCAGTACCTCATGAAACCTAGATTCCACTGTAGCACACTATAAATGCTGAGTGTTTCTTATATCAGATTAAAATCGATGTGAAATAATGGAGAGAGCATTGGCTATGGGACAGGACAGAACTGAAGTCAAGATCCAGTCTTGCCTCACTTGACTCTTGGCAAGTCACTTTTTCTCTCTGAGCCTCAGTTCTACCAACTTAAAAAAAAAAAAAAAAAGCACGGGGAGAGGGGAGGGTAATACCTTCTTTTGCAGCTCTGACCCTACTTCATGGGATGATTTGGAGGAGTAAGTGAGACCATGTATGAAAAGTATATGTCCATTGTGGGTGACAAGAAAAGAGTTCAACAGCTCTTGGTTTAAAATGCTTTCAATGTAGTTTTTCTCTTCCTCTGGGAATCCGATGACTCCATTCTATCCCTTCTCCTCCATGTGATGTCCCCACTAAAATAACCGCAAATGCTGACAGTACTGATCTGGAGCCATTGCCTCCTCAGCGAAAACCGTGGCCATGATACTTCAAGGCTTTTCCAGGCTGGCGGTTCAGACCCTTCATTTCTCTGATTGAGCTCCTGTGAATGTGCTCTATTTTGCGAGACCAATGCCAATAGTGGGGCCCAGCCAGGGTCCCTGTGCACCATGCAGAAAATCCTACCCATTCGCCGGTGTCCCTCAGCTGTAACTGCGGCCCTCACTTAGGAGACAACCCCTCTATAGAGCCCCCATTGACTTGTTGAAAAGCTCTTCAGTTATATTATGGTCTGATAGCAAAGAAGATGGCCTGGATCCTCAAGGGATAGACCACTTGCCGGCATATCTTTAATTTTAATACTTCAATTATCCTCTAGTGCCTCTTTATGGTCACCATCACTTTCTGCTAATTTCTTGATTATTCTGCCCAGGCAGTAGTAGAAGCCAATCTTCTTTCGAGCTCCTAATTTTCATATTCCTTAACTGTAATTAGCTGTTATCAGACTCCAGATACTTCTCATCAGAACCTAGTCTCTAAATTGCAAACCTACTGGAAAATGAGGGGCTGTGGTTCTAAGCAGCCCAGGATCCGGAGGCCCTGTGGAAATATGCTATTCATCAGTGAAAACCTGGCTTGTTTTGAGGGAATCAGGCCTTAAAAATGGTACACGGCTGGTGGAAAAACCTGAAAACTAGGGGCTAGGCCACTTTCCTCTGTCCTTGACAGGTTGGGTAGCCTTAGGTCAGAAACCTCTCTCTATGCAAGTGAAGGTAACATCTGTCTTACCTGTCTGAGATTTTCTGTGAAGGCAAAAATGAATTCATCAATGAAGAAATGCTTTGATAAGCCCAAGCTCTATATTTATGCCAGGCTTGCATTATCATTAATGATCACCATTCTGGCCCCCGATGGGCCGGTTGTGAGTGTGACTAGAATCTTTGTGCATAAAAATGGACCATTATTTGTATCATTAAATGGGCCTCAGAGACTTGGCTGATCTGAATCTGCCATTATTGCTGTGGATCTAGAATTATAGGCTCATACTCCTTGACAAGAGTCAGCCCATTCAGCTTTCACCTTACCAAGCCTGCCTCACCGGGGTGTTTGAGCTAATGGCCTGAGCTCTGATCCTTTCTGTACAAACCATTATTAACCTCTGCTAATTACACCCAAGACAGAGCCACTTCTGCTGTGTCCAGAGCCTGAGCTCCAGACATACCCTTTCTGTGGCCAGAAACCCATTTCTCTGGCTGATCCATCACTGGTCAAAACCTTTTCTCTGGTTTCTTCATGTTCTGGTCCATCCTGTATCCAACATACCTCTCTAGCTCCATGAAACACCCAGACACACCCAGAAATAATGTTTAACCAGATATCTGGGCACCCCATGGCCCAGTCAAGTTGGCACATAGAATCATCCATCAAAAGTTCATCTCTTGTCAACTTGGTGCCCCTACACATCTCTGTAAACCATACTTGATCTTCAAGTAAAGACAATAACAAGATCATAATTCCATCTAATATAGTACAACTATCCTGTGTACAACCTAAAGCACATGACCCCCTTCCCCAAAAGAGAAAGTCAAGTCCTTGAGTGATGTTTACTCTCTTCTTCACATCTTGTAACTTAAATACTATGATGTCAAATTAAAACTGTGGTATCCTCTGCAATTGTGGGGCTTCTGCATGACATCTGTATACTGTGTAGTATAGACCTTCCTTTACTTATGGTAGGGTTCAGTCCAGATAAATTTGTAAGTTGAAAATATCATTAAGTCGAAAATGCATTTAACACACCTAACTTATTGAATATCGTAGCTTAGCCTAGCCTACCGTAAATGTGCTTGGAACACATACATGAGTCTATAGTTGGGCAAAATCATCTAACACAAAGCACATACGATAATAAAATGTTGACTCATATAATGTATCAAATACTGTACTGAAAGTGAAAAGCGGGATGGCTGTGCAGGGACAGAATGGCTGTCAGTGTACAGGTTGTTGACCTTCATGACCGTGTTCTGACTGAGAGCTGTGGCTCATGGCTGCTGCCCAGCATCATGAGGGAGGATCAGGCCATGTATCGCTAGCCCAGGAAAAGATCCAAACTCAAAATTCCAAGTATGGTTTCTACTGAGTGTGTATCATTTTCACACCATCATAAAGTGGAAAAATCTTAAGTCAAACTATCGTAAGTCAGGGACCATCTGTACTCTATGCTCTACCAAGTGTTTGCACTTACGTTATTTCAAGTATGAAACAACATCTAATACTTTTCAGATTTAGCCAGAAGGCTAACTTCTAGAGAAGGCTTTCAGTAATGCAAATGTCAAACTCTCCTTGCCTTTTGATAAGCTGGGCAGATCCCCTTTGAAGGTTCCCGTAACACCAACAGATGCTGCACTGAAGATTTGCAAGACAGAAGCACAGTGCCCCTGGAGATGTTCATTATAGTAGCCTCAAATCAGATGATAACAAACGGAATGGATCATAATGACTGACTCAGGGCCTCTGGGTTTCAGAAGGCTTGTCTGGCTGTTCACACAATGGGAGCTAGACCAGCAAAGAGCTACAACACATAGGTCTATGATACCCTTTTCCCTCCTCTTTGTTTTAGTATCATTGGTGACTGGTTTTGCTGTTGTCAAGTTCTGTTTTTTGTTGTTGTTGTTGTTTTGGTTTTTTGTTTTGTTTTGTTTTTTTGTTTGGTCACAAACCTAGTTATTGTAAAATTCTATGAAGTCAAAAAAGTGCAAAATAATAAAACCTTAGGGGGAAAATGGGCCACTGGCTCAGAAAATGGATGTGTGAAGGGCATCCTAGGGTCTTGGCTTTTGTGGGGGTGGGCATCATCTTCCACATAGGTTCCCACTCGGAATATGGCTTGCTTCTTAATGTAGAGTCTGGTTTGGGGAAGGTCACAGGCCTGGGATGTCCCTGCCTCAGCTAAGAAGTTGGAGGCTTATGTCAGGTTCCCATGGCAGCACCTTGAGCTTGCCGAGTTAATAAGCAGTGCTGAAGCCTTTGCCTCCACCCAGAAAGTCATAAGCCCCAGTGGAGTTTTCAGGTCCCCAGGTAACTCTGAGCCTTCTCTGATACTAAAAGGTAACGCAGTTACATATTCTTGCCCATAATCCATTATTTATGCAAAGTGCAATTCTTGGTACAGCAGAAGGATCAATAGCATACAATGAGATTTTTTCTGTGGCCCTTTTGTGTCTGGTAGGAGAGAAAATTTCTCCTTTACCCCAGATTCAAACTCTAACTTAATTCACACTTTATTGAAAACATTATGAAGCATAAATCAGTTCATGTTTTAAAGTTCCTGTATGATATTTTGAGAGCAGCTGAACTCCCTGCTTGTCTGGACTCTTTCCCGCTGCCTGCCATATCTTGTGGCAGGCTACATAACTGGGGAGAAAAAGCAGGTTTTCGGCTGTGGCTCACATTACTCTGTCACCTTTCCTGCATGGCAGACAGACCTCTGCTGACATGGAGAATGAAGACAAGAAAATTACTTCATCATAATGTGTCCTGATCAATTACAAACTTCTAGGAGCTGGGTCTGTCCATCTGAGACTCTGCTCCAGGCGTGGACATAGCCCCGGGTTATGAAAACAAAGATTGTGTTGCCATACCCCCCTGAAAGTAGCAAGTGAGAGGTTTTCAGATCCCAGTCAGGGTTATTCTGCAATAGGTACCTGTTGGAGTCCATGAGTTCAAGCTGGACAGCCTTCTGAAATGGTTTAATTTCCCCCTTCATATTCCAAAGTTCCTGAGAAGGCAAGTGGCTCCCTCAAGTTCACAGGGTAAGTTCAGAGTACGGCCAAGTCTGGATCCCATAAATATGTCAGGTCTTAAGCATTGTAGCCCCAAGTGATGGCAGTGATGTTTAGTCTGGCAAAGAAATGCTTCCCTTCAGTCTTTCCTAGTGCCCATCTTTTTAACCACTGTGCTATACGTGTCTGCTCTCCCTTACCTGAAGCCCTCGGAGCCAGGTGTCATTTACAGCTTTTAAACATTCCAAAATTTGAAAAGGTAATATGTTGCATACATCATATATTACATAATACTTGGTCAGCTCCTTATCATCAAATGGTGTTTCTGCAGGGGAATGTATGAATATTCACAAACACCACTACCTCCTCTACCCCCAACCTTGCCACCTCCAGCTCGAGTCAGGATTTTCCACAGTTAACAAGAAATTCCATACTGTTCTCAGCATGCCTTTCATATTGCTCCTCTCCTATTTGTCCCCACAGCTGGCTGTCCAAGTCAGGGCCACCATCATCTCTTGCCGAGGTGTCACGGTAACCTGTCCTTGGACAACAAAGCTAACAATGAGGGGGCTTCTTGAAACAAGGTGACTGGCTGGCATTGCCAGGTGCTTTCCAGCCTATGGCTGTGTCGAGTTAGTCACTTATATCCAGTTTACCCGAATGCCATGCTTTATCTTTAGAGAATCATTCTTCCTGTTTTCTAGAGTGTCAGTTTCCAAGCATGTGTTTTATCACTGGACGAAAAAGAAGCTATCAACTTAGCCACTCTCTGATTCAGTTTGTTCTCGAGCCACTGAATCACGTTCACCTGCTTCAGTGAGGTGCATCTGTACCCCAAGCAGCTATAGGACAAACAAGCTAGGTCAAGTTCATTTGGCTTGGTAAATCATCAATTATGTCCAAAGCCCCTGGCTCTGTGCCAGAGACCCCTTCGCAGAACTCAGCACCTGGAATCTGAGAGGGGTGTGCACCACCCTGCTTTTAGCAGCATGGTAGTGTATGTCTTCCTTCTGAAGCTGGAAGTTTGATGCTTCCTGTCAACAGTAGGAGTGGCATGAAGAAACATGAGTGTTCATGTGTGGATGGCACTGCCCGGAGCAAAGACAGTCCCTGTGTGGCAGTATGTGATTCCTACAACATACAGCCCCTGGCAACCTCACTGCAGCTCAGCTGGCTGGCTGGCTCTGGGATGCACTCAGAAATAATGTATTATTTATAGAAGACAAAAATGAAACTGTCCTGGCTAACTTCTGACATTCTCAGTGGATACATTGGTGGTTTATCAGTAAAATTCGTTTTGAAAGGAGACCTACTAGACTTAGGAAATTCAGGGCATGGTTGAACAAGTTATATTTTGTAATGGTAGAAGAAATGGTCTGGTTATTAAAAGATTACGGATAGAGGGGCCCTTGGGTGGCTCAGTTGGTTAAGCATCTGACTCTTGATTTCAGTTTAGGTCATGGTCTCAGGGTTGTGAGATCAAACCTTGCATTGGGCTCTGCACTGGACATGTAGCCTTCTTGTTCCTCTCCCTCTCTTCCTCCCCTGGCTCACTAATTCTCTCTCTCAAATAAATAAATAATAAATAAATAAAATCATTCAAAAGAAGATTACTAATAGATCTAAAAATATTATTATCGGGATGACAAAAAAGCACAGATATCTGTAAATGGGTGGAAAAAAAAAACCATGTACGTAAAATGCTTCTAGGTTATCTAAACCAGAGGGAGAACTAAGGAAAAGCTAAACACTAAGCGGACAACTACAAAGTGTTCCTGAGCAGGGTCCACATGAAACAGTGGAAATCTGTGACAAAGAAATGTATACAGAAAGGTAACTGACCAGATGAAGCAGGTATAGAAAAGTCTCGTAACATTTAAAGTGCTCTTATATACTCAAAATAAGAGTATAGTTTAAATAAGTGCATTTTGTTGTGTATCAATTCTACCCCAATTACAACGCATGAGAAGAAGATTCTGGAGACATCCAGAGACGCTCTCTTTGTGGGCACTTGGGTGAAAGGGCCCCATATGAGTAGAAGCAGTGAACACATGCCACACTCACCTTCGAGGCAGTGCCAGAGGTCCTCACACATAAACCACAGGCCACTTATAGATGGCATTCCCTATAACCCATGACATTTTAGCTCTCAGGAAAGTTTTTCCAAGGGTATAGTAGTTTAAGGCTGAAATGGTTATTTTTACAAGGTCCATATCCCATGTCTTGCACATATTTGCAACTGATCAGTAGCCAAATTTGGCCCTTTTATTCTCCTCCCAAATAAGACATCTGGGAGGTGACGAGGTGATTTCTCCAAGGTCTCAAGGCCAGCCAAGTGTTAGCACTTGCTTGCCTCTGTTTATTCTGCTTCTAACAAAGCAATGGCCCTGTGAGGTATAAGACAGACACTATTATTCCCATGCTACAGGTCAGAATATTGAGACCTGGCAGGGTTGAGGCTTTTATCCAAGATCCACCCAGACAATCTCTAGTGTGAGCAGTGGACTAAAGCCCTTTGCACTCCATCATACTGCTTTGATTTGTAGTTTTGGATGCACGTCTCTCATCTCTGAGGGCAGAGCTGGACTATGGCAGTCTCTGAGGGGCATGAACCTACCTCAGTGTCTTCCTTACATACTTCAGGTCCTCAATAACCATCTTTCCTTTCTTTTTTCTTTTTCCTTTTGCTTGGAAGGGGAGTTGAAATGTTTCAGTGCTCGTTCATTAAAGCCATCCATCTTTTACTTCATAAAAAAACAAACCACCCCAACAGGGTTACATCTTTCTTGCCTTTAGGGTTAATCATGTAACTGGAACATTTTTTAAAATAATTTCTTCCCAATCACTTCACAGTGGTGTCAGCCCTTCAGAATGTTGTCATTGTCTTTTCAAGCTGACACCTCCAAATTTATCCTTTATACCATCCAGCAGTCATTTGCTTTTGATGAAAGGACTTGACTACATGAATTAAAAAAAAAAGACTGATACACATTTTGACTGAAACCAAAGAAATGGATTCCTTTGGTGAGCAGAAATCTACTGTTACTGATGCATCCATTCATGAATGGAGGCTCACTGGGAACCCTAGATTCTGTGCAGACTTCTGCCTGCTAATGACTAGTTCCAGAAGTTTGAGCAGCTGAACCATGACAGAAAATACCACAACCCAACCATGGAGAGGAACATCTAGCTCCTGCTCCTCTGTGGGATTCTGTCACCAGGGCTGCCTCCTTGCTCTTCCTCTGCACAGCAGCGTGGAAAGGGCTAAATGAGCATACGTTGGTATAAAACAGATTTGGGTTCAGATCCCTGTCCTTACATTTACTAATTGTGTATCTGAATTGAGTTACTAAATCTCTACGAGTCTTGGTTTCCACATGAGTATAATGCGTTAATAGCAGTATTGACTTTATGGGAGTCAATGAAAGAAGGATGAGTGGAGAACTTAGCCCAGCTCCCCTTGCTAATGGTGGGTGCTCTTAGCTGTGGTGTGAGCAGACTCACATTGAATTTGTCTAGTCAGATTTTATGGCCAATGGCTAGGGCTAAAACGTGCAAAGCTCTGCTTGGGTAGTATTATGGCCAAGTTAATTTCTGTCAGCGTGAAACCACTGGGTCAAAGGGTATGTAAGTTTAAAATTGCCATAGATAGTACCAAATTGATTCCTAGAAAGAAGGCATGTATTTACACTCTCACTAACACTATAGGAGAGGTCTGTTTTCCCTCACCTTTATCAGCTCTGGATATAATAGAGCTTTGTGTTTTGCTGATCTGCTAAGCAGAAAATGGTATTGCATTGTTTTGATGTACATTTCTGTCCTTAGGAGAGAGACTGAGCACATTTTCTTATGCCCACTTGAAGAGAACAGTCCCTTTGGGTATGGTGGTTTTGGGTTGGGTCGCATTGAGATATCCTCAGGGTTAAGTGTTGGGGATGCCAGACACAGGTGGCCTTGGAACATTGCATTCCCTGGCGCATAGGGACCTCAAAAGACAGAGAGGGCTGTTTCCCACCTGGGCTGCCCTGAGGATGCTGTGATCCTGTCACAGTGAGTGACAGCTCTCCTGTCTGGTCCCAGATAGAAGTTGAGGAGGCAGAGGAGAATTTAAAATCACCCTGCTAAGAAGTCACAGAAATGATCTGAATTACCAACTGTGCCAGAAATGATCTGAATTACCAACTGTGCCATTTACTTACCATGTGACTGCAGGCAAGTCACCCACGCTTTCTTAACCAAGCCATACCGTTCTTTTTGTGGCAGGGGCAAGAAGGTGTTAGGACTTCTCACTTTGAAGTCCCACCATACTTCGGGTTGTCAACCTAAAATACAGGATGCCCAGTTAAATAGAATTTCATATAAAGAGTGAGTCCATTTTTAGTACAAGTGTGTCCCATGCAATATGGTTTCTTTCTTTCTTTCTTTTTTCTTTTTCTTTCTTTTTTTTTTTTTTTTTTGCTAAATTTGAAAACTCCAGCTACAGTGCCAGCTCTGTATATACATTTTCCCTTCTCATATCAGCCCCTGTGAGCCTCAGTCCCCTCCTCTGGAAAACAGGACTGAGAGCATCAGCGCTAAAACCCTCCCAAGACCCATCATGGGGAGCAAAAGGGGTTATGCAGATGACAACATTCGGCAAATCACAAAATGCCCTTCAGATATTAGCTGAGAGTGTCAATATTTCTACATGAAGAACTGGCATTACAGAGGTACTCCTCAAGTGGGAACCCCCCACCTTTCTCCTCTGCCTCCACCCAAAAGCATGTCAGGAGGTGGTGGGGAGAGCACAAATCACATCCCAGGGACCATAGTGTTCTAACATGTGTCACCATTATCCTCTCCAACACAAACATAACAACATTTCATATGTTGCAGTAAATAAGCACTTGGGTTTAAATATAACTCTTTCTGTTAAATCGATATTTAAAAAAAATGTCTGCATGGGGTAATTATTTTCCCAAAAGAGCACCAGGAATACATTGCAGCCTCCTTTTTGCTTAACAGTGTGTAGTAATAAAAGGTCTATCACCCTCAGAATGCTTATTACGGTGACAAATCACTAGGAGAAGGGGGAAATGATTTAGTACCTGCTCAATTCCGTTTATTCAGATCCTGCACATTCCACACCAGAGGCATGCAGCCCCATGTGGAGGGCGTGCGGGAAGCCGTGTGGTTTGGGAGAAGGGTACTAGGTCAGTTTTCCACCTGGATATCGTTTTCAAATTGTAGCTGAGCAATTAAATTTTTTATTACTGAAGTTCGATCACCTCCCTCCCACCACCACCTCTCCCCAAATAGCAATTCTCTTGTCTTCTCATCGAAGTGAGCCCTGCTATAACTTTAAGAGCATGAAAGCGAATGTGGGGAGGAGGTCAGTGTGTGGGGCACCCAGCAGGTTTGATGTGTCAGTGGATAAATGATGGGATCACATCTGGAACAGTTTGGTGAATAAATAAAATGTGAAACCTCATATATCACTGCCCACCTTCCAATCTGTAAGGGAAAGAACAAATAAATTCTCTAATGACCTTGTAAAGCACATAAAAGATATTGAGTCAACTCTAGAAATTTTGTGGCTAAAAGTGTCCATATTAAATAACAAATTTAAGAGTGGGAAAATGCTTGAAATATAGGATGGGTCTTCCCCATAAATTGCTGTTTTATTTTATGCATTATTTATTAGTCCATACTTATACAGCTCTGAATAATGCAATTTAGATTTTAGCTCCATGTTATAAAAACACTCTTCCTTCAGATATGTTCCCAGAGGAGTTTTATATTTACACCTAGGGAAGCTTGTTCTTGATTTTTATGGCTTTGCCTGCCCTGAGATCCTGCCATTGACAGCCATCATTGACTTATGCATATTTCCAGTGCCGTTAACTTTAGGAAGTCTTTGTGACAACATGGGTACAGGAAATTCCATCTGCCAAATATTAATCAGGATTGAGGTGCGGCCGAGGGCTCCTCAGGACACCTTTGGAAGAGGGAGGAAACCAGAAGTGCCCTTCTTGCATCATCTCTGTGCATTGCAGAGACCTGGGTTCTAGTCTCACTTGTGCCCCTGACTTTCCGTGCAACCTCAGACAAGCCTCTTCTCCCTACCTCTTCTTCCTCCTCTGCAAAATAAATAATGGGGTGGGGGTGGCAGTGGTGAAGTCTGGTATGCTGGCTGAGGGCTCTCCCAGATCTGGTATTTCTTGATTCTCTGATCTGTCAGGTTGAATAGGCAGCAGCTGCCTGACCAACAGGTAAGTTTGATCATGGTACTGAGAGAGACACAGGCCAGTGAAAGCCCTTCTGCAGTTCCTCTCATGACTATAAAAGGGGAGAGGAGATTATTTGAACCAAACCTTAAGTTTTGCCATCATCGTCAACTATCACATGTTTCCAGGCAGCTCTGGGGTAGATCCAGCCATTTATAGCAACAGCTATGCAGCAGAGCCAGAGGATCTGACCCAACTTTACACGTGTTCAACCAGTATTGTCTTTGGGACAGGTCCAAGGACGTGGAGAACCAGGGCCCTCCCTCCATCCTTCCCCAGCCAATGCCCTGAAGCCACTTCTCTTGCAGTAAGTGAGGCTGGTGGAGCCCACTCCAGAAGCCTGGCTCGGGCCATTGGAGAAGAACAGGGCTTGCCCCCTTTTTCTCTCATTCTGTTCCTCCCTGTCCCACTAGGATGGCTGATCTGGGGCAAAACCGCTGACTTGCGGGTCTTCACTGGTTGCTGTGGAAGGATTTGATAATGTGATAATGAGGCCCTTGGTCATGGCTCTGAGTGGCTGCCTCTTTTGCATGTACTGAACACATCTGCAAATACTCAGTTAAGGATGCAATTAGGCAGTTGTTTCCCCAAATGACAGATGGTCAGCTAACTGCTGTAATTGCCCCAGCAGCTGAGTATTTACAGGTGTATTCTGGACATCTCCAGCATCAGACTGTCGTGGGAACCATGACTGTACCCAGAGAGAATGTTTTCCAGGGAACTTTCAATTCTATGTCCCTTAATTACTCTGTCATTCATTTTCTGTGCTTCCACGTGGGGAATTCTTAGACTCCTGTCTAGTTGGCTTTGCCCTCTGACATTCCAGTGATTATGTGTCCCATGAGTCTTGGAAATGAGAACATGCACTGTGTTGCTGGCGTGTCCACTCACTGCCTTCCGAAAGGATTTATAGCTGGGGCAAGATCCTTCCTCATCTCTCAGCCTTCACTGGCACTTTAGGATCCTCTATCCATGTTCAGCCAGGAAAGGGAAATGGGGTAAAGCCAAAATTCAGTTGCAGGAAGAGCTGAATTTTAGGTCTAGTTTTGGGCATGTCACTATGCATACATTCGGGGATTTGGAAGAAAATGTCATCCATTGGTCAGACAGGACCTCGTTTCCTTGTCTATCTAAAGTGGAGATAATACTAGGGCTACTTCTTTATTGCACAGGGACTGCTGCTGTGTCCTGACCCTGTGGTCTCTCCTGTCAGCAGGAAATGACCATGTTTCCTGGCTAGATGAGGAAATTGTGTCTACAAAATTGCACATATAAGAATCCATGGGTTAAATTAATGCATAAACAAAGCATTATTCCTTGGATCAAAATAAGTTGTTTAACACGGGTTGAGATCAGATAGAATGCACATATGTCACAGCTTTGAGTTCCTCCCAAGACACTGGCCACATGTGTGGCATCTCGGCTGGTGTGACCCACCACGGAGTACATAGACTCAGCAAAGGGGAAGGGAGGAGGCAGTAAGGTACAGGGTGATGGCGCCAGTGAGGAATGGTCTTTGGATATCCAGAGTTAGCTGCACCTTCCCCCCAACACCCTGATGCCAGTGTTGGTACGAAGGTTTCACGGGATGTAGCTTGACATGTATTTGCACAAAGCCAGGGCTGACCACCTCTTCCAAGAATGAAGAATCAGGACTTGCTTTGTACTTGCCCACTGAGGGCCAGTGACACCACAGCCTAGGGTATCATGTAGCAAACAGTCTGTGGGATGACTAAAAAGGGACCGAACTTTTGGCTGAGGTTTGGTGTTGATGGATGACACAATTCCTGCTCCTTCAGCCCCACTCTTCGCCCTTCCTTTAGCTGAACTGGGGAGAGGCTGGCTGTTTCAGGATACCTCTGAATTGTACTGCTGTGGCCATGAGGTTGTGTCAAATTTCACCCTTGGAGGTCAGCCCTGCTTGACATGAGGATGCTATTTATGGTCAGGTAGGAGGTCTTAACCTGGATGTGCCCTGGCCCCCTTGGTGGTCTGCTGAAGCCCATTGGCCCGTATCAGAAAAGCCTTTAAAGGCATAAGCTAAAGCACACGAGATGACGAAGGTAACCAATACTATTGAGATAGAGTTGGAAAATGTTTTACAGACAAATTGTTACTACAGTGGCATATGTACTTTTTTGAGGAGTTCTGAACAACCACTGTCATTTCAGAGCAGTAAGTATAAACAGCTCAAGCGTGATTTGCAAATATCTCTAATATCTCTTGGGAACATGCTACAACTGTGACTTATTACCTGCATTAATTGGTAGGGGGTGATCCTAAATTCCACTTGGAAGGTGGTGAAATTAACAGTGTAATTTTTGTCCAATCCAGGTTCCGTGTTCCCAGGTCAAGAACCCCTGCCAGAGGAGGGCCAGCCCTGGGCCAGAGCACCCTTTTCCTCCTCTCTCTCTTCTGAGCAGTGGCCTTTGGAAGGAGGGACAGCTTCCTTGGGAGGGTCCATCCTGGGCCTGCCAACTTTTATTCTCATTCCAGCTCTGCCAATCATTTTCTGTGTGGCCTAGGTCAAACCATTTACCCGATTTGAACTTCAGCACTCTCATTTGTGAAAAGAAATGGATGGATTAGATCGTCTCTTGAGATCCCTTCCTGTTGTGATATTTCAAAGATTTAATGATGTCATGAACAGTTTCAGTCATACCAATTCTGGGGAAAGTGGATTATAGAAAAGAACATGAAGTCTGGCATCTACTGTCCTGGGTTGGAGGCACAGATTTCCTAATTATTAACTGCGTAATCCTGGGCAAATGATTTCACCTGCCTCAGCCTTATTTCCTTATCCATGAAGTGGGAACAATCATAGTATCTACTTTATAGGGTTAATATGAAGCATTGATCAGAGAATGTTTTCATTTAGTTCTCAGCTGGTTCCAGAAAGGACTTGAGAGGGCTTCATAATGCATACCCAATTCAACATGTAATGTGTACCAGGTCCTGGGAAACTGGCTAGACAATGATGTCTCATTTGTTGCCTCAAATTACTCTTTAAATAGAGTGTTGTAGATCAGGCTGCATCTGGGTATGGGCACCACACGTAGGCTATACTCTGCACCAGCACCTATTTCCACAGCTTCAATTTACAACAGAAGCAACTGAGACCCTGAGTCTCAAGGACCTCTCTCTCTCATTCTCTCTCTCCCTCCCCATCCATCTCTCTCTGTCTCCATCTCTCTCTCTCTCTCAGGCTCTAACTAAAATGGGCACTTTGACATTTTCCTTCAATTTCTTAACTTTGTGATAAAATGCTAATGCTAATTTTATTCTCTTCATTTCCATTAAAGGCATCATAAAGAATTAATCTTTTCTTTAAAAAAAAAGCACACAATGGGGTTGGGGGTGGTGGTGGGGAGCAGTCTCCCTTTGCTATCTCCCACAGCCCTGGAAGCAAACAGTAAAATTTCAAGCTGCCTCCTGACTTCCTTTCTCAGTGAAAAGGTGATGGTTTGATTTGTGAAGTTGCTTTCGAAGGCATCACAAAAGATTTAGTGATTAATTTTCAAAAATTAAAGAGAATGCCCTCTCAGATCATGTCAGTTAATGAATTGCCTCATTTCCAGATCTTGGCGTCAGGGGCAGTCATCGGTTTAAAAAAGCATACAAAGTGATGAAAATACAAATACCTCACAAGGAACTTCGGATTCAGCCACTATAATGCTGACCTAAGAAGAGGAACCAAGAACGTTTTGCTGTTCATGTCTCGTTGGCACTTGGAAGGCTCAGGAGGCCCTTGTACTTCTGTCTGCTACAATGCACACTGTCTATATTTCCAGATGGATCACCCAGGCTCACGGCTCATAGGTCCTCCCCAACCCCCTCAACCTAAGAGAAAGTGCCCTCTGGCCTTAGCACAACCATCACCGTCACCATCACTGAATCACCACTGAATCATAAAATATGGCTCCTCTCATTCTTAGGGCCAGCCCCATACTAGGTACCTCTTTCTCCTAGCAGCTCGTGGGTTTCCTATTTGGCAATAAATAAATAAATAAATAAATAAATGGCATCTCCTAGGGCACACTCACATTTCTTACAGCATTGAGGAATTGACAGTAATATGTGTAATCATAATCAAGCCTCCTTTGCTCTCATAAAATGTATGGCTGGGGAAGGAGAAGGATAGTGCTCTTGAGAAGCACCTCTGTTTTGTTCTATTATAGTAGAAACATTGTGCTAGTTAGGGGCCTGTTTCTAAAACATTCCTAGGACTTTAAATCTGAAAACCAAAAAAAGCAAAAGAAAGTTTCCTATTAGAGTCTGCCAAGGCAAACACATGGCCAGTCCCTCAGAAACTAGAAATCACAGGATCATGCAGACAGTCCCAAGGGGGTCATCACAGGCCCTAAATGGAAAATGATTGCTCATGCAGAATGTAAGAATATGGAAAGCAAATGTGGAACCTTCCCCAAGTGCCTCCCGACCTCCTTGATAGGGACAATTTATTAAATCACCAGATAGGGAAGAACAAAATTACCTTTAGGGACCAGCTCATTTCATGTTTTAGTTGCTGGTAAATAAGTCAGTCCCAGATAAATGTACCTATCACAAACACCAGTTCTTTAAAATATTCAGGAGACTTCCATGTCAAGTCCACTGTTGTTCTCTGTGTCTGAGGTGTCTGAGGTGGTGTCCAGAGTATAAGTCACTTTGGAATGACTTCAGGAAAATCTTGTCTGAGAAGACCTCCTCAACTACTTCCCATCATCCACAAAGGATGACTATAGCAATGAGGCCATTCAACTAAGCCTTGTGCTCCCTGCCCCAGACACCACATTCAAACATAGCTTCTGGCTAGAGTCATCTTGGAGAATATCATGCGAAGAAGAGATCGCTGCAGGACAGCCACCATCACTCGGTTGATGGCAGCCATTCTGGTTCTTGCCTATTGACAGGCTCTTCTAATTTACTTTGCTCACCTCAAAAGCCATGCCCTTACTTATAAGATAGGCCTCACTGGGCCAGACTGATGACCATTCCAGCCTCTGTTTTCTGCCATGAGTGCCATGAGGGTCCAGGGCTACTGGGTAATTTTGTGTACGTTGTACATTTTACCACCCTGGGGGTGTGTCCTTCCCTTAGTAAACAGCCAAGATTTATATATTTCTTAAACCAGTTTCCCAATTTATGTAAATAAAGTGACTAGTGGAAGGGGGGGTTTGTTTTCTTATTTGCACAAAAGCTAGCAGTATCCTTGGGATGGGCCATCCCCCAAAACTCTACTGTGTACACCAAGATGCCCATCAAACCATATGACATGGGATTAGAAAGGGCTTAGCAGGGGAAACAGAGGCCTAGAGGAGAGAAGCGAGTTGCCCAAAGTTGCACAGCAGAACTGGATCTGGAGCCCTCACTCCCCTGTCTTCCTTCTCACATGTGCCTCTGCTGCGGGAGGTGTGTGTCACAGCTTTGACCCCAAAGCAGTTCCTCTTGTCTGAGGATTCTGGGATCAGCCAATATCCTTTCTACGTCCTCTGTAATTTGATAAGAATTTACACAATTTTATACTATAGAGTATAATGTTTTCCTTTGAGTGTTTTCTCTCTCTTCTCAGGTGCTCACAGAGCAAAGAATCCCAACCAGGTGAGCTATTGTCTTCCAGCAGGCTGTCCACCAACCAAAGTGGAGAGCTTCTCATATTCCCCACTGACTATGAGATAAAGGCTATTATCTTCCACCTGGCAAATATGGTCCTTGGTGATCTGGCTGCTGCTTACTTTCCATCTTCCCCTCATTCAGCAAAAGTAGGCATCTCTGACAGTGGCCACCCAGCCTACTTGCTATCCCTGGAACATCTGCCATTATTTTCTGGTCCCATGACTTTGCTCTCACTACTCAGTCTGCCAGAAATGTCCTTCCTCCCTCTTCTTTGCCTGCTAAGGGATTCCCAGGCCTCTGAGGCTGTTCTGATCCTTTCATCTCCATGGAGCTTTCCCCTTACTTTCTCTTCAGCATGTGCCCCCCAACTCCCAAGAGCACTCTGGGTCCTTCCTGGAGAGCTTGTTATACCAGGATTCTTGATGTTGTTGTCTGTGCCCTCACTAGACAAGGTGATAGGCTCAAGTGGGGACAGGGACCATGCCCATCCTGATCACCATTCTGAGAACAAACGTGCCACAGATCAAGCAATCAATAAGTGGTAACTAGACCAAAAGAAATCAATCAATGAGCTTTCATCAATTCACTATTTTATTCAAAATATTTATTGAGTGTGTATTCTGGGCCAGGCACTAGGGAACCAATGGTGAACAAGAAAGATGTGGTGTCTACCCCATCTGAGTTCACACATGATGGGGGAGATGAGAGGGTACCAATTACCAAAGAATTTGACAAGCGTCTCTAGAGAGTTTGCATGGTGTGCCAAGGAGTGCACAGACCTATGCCTCGTGGAGGAAGTGGCATTTCTGTTGATCTGAATGATGAGTAGGAACCAGCCAGGTGAGGAATGTGGGAAGAGAATGTGTTGAGAACAGAAGGAATAGCATATAATAAGGTTTGAAAGGAAGGGTGGGCATGACTCACACAAGGACCCATGAGGAGGAGCTCTGAGCCCAAACCCCAGAGAGGAGGTGAAGATGAGAACTGGAAAGGTAGGCAGAACACTTTAGGCCATGGAGTGGAGGCAGAATTTGTTCTAAGAACAAAGGGGAAGCTTTGAAGGGTTTCTGCAGGGAAGTGACACTCAGATGAGCCTGAGACTGCTTCTGTCCCCATCACCTCTTTGATGGGGCACAGAGGAAGGACAGTCTGGACACTTCTTGGGTTTATTTGAAGGTCTGCACCTATATCTGCTAGGTCTACTTCCTGTTCCCGAAGCCAGCCACCATCTGCATTTCTTGCCATTACCGGGAGAGCCTGCTTTCCTCCTCTCAAACTAGTATCTCCTGACGAAGCAGCTTGGAGAAGCCTCCTCCCCTGTGGCTGGGTCCTGATTCCTCTCACTGTACCTCACTGCCTCTGCTCTCCCGGGCTTTCCTTCTCCTGAGTGGTGCTTGGCTTTGGCCTCCTTTCCTACTGACTACTCCTCAGACTTTGGCCTACCCACTTCCCTGCCCCCCACAACAGTCTCCTGGCCAAACCTCCTATGGTACCAATTCTATCCTCAGACTCCTTGGGTTGTCAGCCTTGGCCCCTTTGATTTTTGTTCTCATATCCAATTAGAATGTTTTGAATTGTAACACCTTTGGGCAAGGATTTTGGTTTTGGTATTTGAAAGTTGTGCTTCCATCTATTCTGATCTCTAAGTCAGTGCTCCCAGCTAAATGTATAGCAACTCCCACAGTTACATTGAAAACACACTGCCCAGGACCCCCTCTGTCTTTGTTTCCTGTCTTTGCTGGGGCACAGAGCACAATGAGTGGGTCCTGAAGCGCTGTCTTCATGACGGTGGGACTGACAGCAGGCCTGACTTTGGCCAGTTATGATCTCAGAAGAGCTTCCTTAGGCCTCATAGACCTCAAGTTTAAAGTTCCCTGTTGCTGTTCAAAAGAATGCAAACCCTTAAAGGGCCTTGTTATCTATGTCACAAAGCTTCAGGAATAGATATACCAACCGATAGTGCAGAGATGGCTTGATGCATTGTGTCACATTCACGTAGGAGAGCACACTACCTTAAAAAAAAATTGGTGGTAAGGAAGATAGAGGAACTGGCCAGCAAGTCCATGTTCAGAGCAAGGAGCAAGCAATGAACTTCTGTGTACAACTATCAGCTGGGAAAAGTTATATGCTTGTGGACAGGAGCTGGAAGAGAATACACAAGGCAAAACTAATTACAACCAGAGTACCCAGTAAATGACAGTTAGGTGGTACTTCATGCACATTATTTCATCTAATGGTCACAACAAGCCAGGGAGGTTGGCACTGTCATCATGGTCATTTACGGAGAGACTACAGATCGCATTTCCAAGGAGTGGCAGATTCAGGGCCCAAAAGCTGGTTGTCCTTCCCCCATGACATTCTGTTTGATTTATGGAGCTGGTGGAATCACAGGTGAATTCTTTTGCTTTGCATTTCTATAATGTTATTGGCAGCAGTATCAGAATCACAGGGGTTTGGTTTTGAATCCCAGAATTTCCCTTCATGAGCTGTGCAACCTTGGGCAAGGAGCTACATCCGTAAAACCTCCAGCTTCTTCTGCTACTAAGTGAAGGAAAGGATAGTTTCTAACTTGTTGGTGTTGTGAGGATTCATGAGATAATGTGCACAAAGAATTTAATCTAGTGCCTGGCACCTAGTGAATATTAAATGTATTGAAGCTGCTGGTATTACGTTGACTTACACAACAGAATTTTAGACCTCACTCGTGGCAGAAGCAAAGGATTAAGAAGACTGGGGTCATGAATCATGCTCGGTGCCTCTGCAGGTTGATCAGAGGCTGTGGATATTTCCAGCAACGGGTCCCTCCTTACCTCGGATGACCTTTATTTGCCTTACACTCCATGGTGGGGGAGGTGTTTCCCATGCCTCCTCCCTATGATAGAGCCTTGGCCAGGCTTTGCTTTGCATGGGGTAAAAGCAAGGCCTACTATACTGATCTTGGCCTTGTTTAACCCTTCCTTAACTTCTATTCTTTCTCCCCCGGCTTCATTGTGATACTCTCACCTCTCTCTTTGCCTGTCTCTTTACCTCCCTTTTCTTTCCCCTTCCTCTGCCCCCACTTGCCCCCAGCTTTCCCCCAAATTATTGCCAATAGGAATGACTTCTGATTCATGTGTACTGGAACTAAAATTAATGCTGATGCTGAAAAGGCCAAAGTGGTATGTGAAATGTCATAGTCCGGAGAGGTGTGCTATATTCAAAAGCTAGATGAACTAAGTCCTCAAAAGTGGTTCAAGCAAAGTGCCACAAGAGCTCAGAAAGAATGTATGGCATGGGGATTCATGGAGGCAACGTAGAGAAAGCAGTCATTGGACAAGATGGTGGGTGTCTCAGTTTCTTTCATCTACAAAATGGGGACAGTAAGTACCTGCTTCATGAAATTGCTATGAAAACGAGACTCGATAAAACATTATTCTACCTTCTTATCTTCTGATGTGGTCATTCTGTTGATATTACTACCAGGAATACAGAGTTAGGAGAGTCCATGACTGTAGTAGTTGGAGACCTTGGACTGCTTACAATTTCCATCTTCATAGGATTACTCTGGAAAGTTCTCAGTCAATGGTGAGGGACTCTCCTTGAGCATCTTCACCCTAGGGCTATGGGGGATGTTAAAGTGCTTGGGAAGGCCTGCTTGGTGGTTAGGGAGGGCTCTAGCCTGCACACACCTAAGTCTGTGAAGATGAAGCATGTCTTCTGATGGAGCTGCCCAGCCAACATACCTCCTCAAATCTCTAACTCTGGAAGGAAAACATTAACATGTGAAACTCTTTAAAAATACTTTTACGGCTCTTTAATAATAACAAAGCATGTGCCTGACTTATTTTGTGTTTCTTTTGCAGTAAGACTAATTGGGGCTTGAAGGGGGCATTGGGCAGCATGCTTGTCTCATCTGCTGTGGCGATCTCTGCTCTCTGGAGAATACATTCACTGGGTGTGAAGAAGAGAAATATGGAAACCATCATTAGCGACTGCTAATTGTTTCTTCTCCCCAAATCAAGTTTAGCACGCCAACCTAGGAAAGCATATGCTGAAAGTCATTAGTGTTAGTTTTTAAAAAGAACTAGCAAGAAATTTGTTTTAAATTGTTATGACCTGGGGCTTCCAGTCCTTTTCAAATATTGTGAAATATATCAGGCATATGAAATAATAACAATTTAAGAAACCCAGCACACATTGTATGAAATAGAATCTTACCGGTAACTTAGAGGCCGCCTGTGTGCCCTGTCCTTCCATCCCCACCCACTGGGAACCTTTCTCCTAAATTTTGGGTTGATCATTCCCTTTTTCTTCTCTTTCACTTTTGTCCTCATACATACATCTTTGACCAGCATATTGTTAGTTTTGCCTGTTTTTGTACTTTAAATGAAATCTGACTCTAGGGAATTTTCTGTTATTTGCTTCTTTTATTCACTTTTCCATTTTTGAGATTTTTTTTCCATGCTGATACATCTTCGTCTATGTGAATATCCCCTTCCCCAGTATTCTGCTATACACAGCCAATGAATCGATATACACACAGTAGCCCAGTCTGCAATATACCCATGTGGGAATAAACCACAATTCATTAATCCATTCTACCACTGACCAATGATTGCACTGTTATTCAGTTTTTGGCTATTTGGTACAATGCTACTCTAAACATTTGTGTTTGTGCCTCAAGGTACAACTTTTTCTAGGAAACATAGAAAAGTAAAATTGTAGGATCATGGAATATGCCATGTTCAACTTTACCAGATAATGTCAAGATATTTTGCAAAGTGGTATGTCACCTTTGGTCTTCCAAGAAGCAGGATTACCAAAAAGGAATCAGATGTGCAAAGGGTGTGCCCTGAAGGATAAAGAGGAAAGTGCAGTTATAAACAGTGGGAGCCTTCAAACCTTACTATAGGTCTGGCCCTATATATAGAAGAATCTCAGGCTGCAGCACAGTTCTAAGAAGGTCTCTGCCAGGCTGCTGAAGTGTTCCTGTGCCAAATTCTCCTGGGAGAGGAATCCTGACTGTATCCAATAGGGAATGTTCCACTGCTAGGAGCCCTGCACTGCTCCATCACCAGCTGGGAGCACCCAATGAGGAAGTGTGCTTTTGGGACAAATAAATTCACAGATCTAGAATGGGGCAGTCAGTCAGTCATGTTTTCTGCACCAAGCTCTCCTAAAGGGAAACTGAGTAGCACATTTCTATGGATGTCTTGGTGTTTGTGCCAATTTACATTCCTAGCAGAAGCAGATGAGAGTTCTTGTTTTTCTACATCCTTGCTCATGCTTAATATTGTTAAATTTTCTAATATTGGCCAATGTTTGGTGTGTGAAATGATCTGTCATTGTGGTTTCAACTGGCATTTCTCTGATTGTTAGTGACCATAAGCATCTATCCATAGGTGTATGAGTCATTTGTGTATTCGTCTTCTTGGAAATGCCTATTTAGTTCTTTTGTCTGTTGTTGTCACTATGAGTTATGTGTGTTTTTTTCTGATTGATTTGTAAGTCTTTTAAATATTCAGATACTAATTACTTAGGTAATAGGTATTGCAAATTTCTTCACCTAGTCTATGGCTTGCTTTTCTATCTCCTTTATTGTGTCTTGATGAACAAAAGTTTTACATTTTTATGTACCTATTAGTTACTTCCTTTATAATTTGGGCCTTTTGTAGTCTGTTTTAAAACTTCCCTACTCTGAAGTCATAAAGGTACCTACCAATGTTGTCTTTTAAAAGTTTGAGTAGTTTTTACATCAAAATAAAAACTTCTGCACAGCAAAGGAAACACTCAATAAAACTAAAAAGCAGCCTACAGAATGGGAGAAGATATTTTCAAATGACAAATCCAATAAAGGATTAGTATCCAAAATATATAAAGAACTGATACAACTCAATACACCCAAAACAAATAACCCAATAAAAAAGTAGGCAGAAGACATGAACAGACATTTTTCCAAAGAAGACATCCATACAGTCAGCAGACACATGAAAAGATGCTCAACATCACTCATCATCAGGGAAATGCAAATCAAAACTACAATGAGATATCACCTCACACGTGTCAGAATGGCTAAAATCAAAAACACAAGAAAAAACAGGTGTTGGTGAGGATGTGGAGAAAAGGAACCCTCATGAATTGTTGGTGGGAATGCAAACTGGTGCCGCCACTGTGGAAGACAATATGGAGGTTTCTCAAAAATTAAAAATAGAACTACCCTATGACCCAGTAAGCACACTACTGGGTATTTACCCAAAGAATACAAAAACACTAATTCAAAAGGATACATGCATCCCAATGTTCATAGCAACATTCATTATCTCCAATAGTCAAGATATGAAAGCAACCTAAGTACCCATCAGCTGATGAATGGATAAAGAAGATGTGGTGGTGTGTAAACCTGGCGATTCACAGACCTGTACCCCTGGGGAAAAAATATATTATATGTTTATAAAAAATAAAATAAAAAAAAAGAAGATGTGGTGTGTGTGTGTGTGTGTGTGTGTGTGTGTGTGTGTGTAATATATTCAGCCATTAAGAAGAATGAAACCTTGCCATTTGCAAGAATGTGGAAGAACTAGAGAGTATTATGCTGGGCAAAATAAGTCAGTCAGAGAAAGACAAATACCATATGACTTCACTTATGTGGAATTTAAGAAATAAAACAAGCAAACAAGGGGGGAAAAAAAAGAAAGACAAACGAAGAAACAGACTCTTAACTCTAGAGAGCAAACTGATGGTCAGCAGAGGGGAGGTGGGTGGGGGGATGGGGGATTTAGGGGATGGGGATTAAAGGGTACACTTATAAAAACTTTTTAATAGCTTTACAGTTTACATTCAAGTCTTTACTCCATTTGGAATTGACTTTTTAGCATGATGTGAGATAGGAATCCAATTTTACATTTTTCTTTGAGTAACCAGTTGTCTCAGTACTGTTTATGAAATGGTATTTCTCTCGGTGGTCTACAGTGCTAGTTCTGCCATGTATCATTTCCGTATATGTGTGGGGTAGATTCTGGGTTCTCTACTTCATTCTACTAACATATCTATTTGTTTATCCCAGTGCTAGTCCTACACTGTCTTATAAAGGGTAACTTAAAATTGTATCTTGATATCAAGTGGGGGTAAATCTCCCTACTTTGTTCTTTTTGTTCTTTTTTTTTAGGAGTATATTCATTTTAAGATATTTGTCATATTAATATAAAATCTAGAATTCATCATTTCCCCTGGGAAAACATAGGGAATTTTATTGGAATTTCTTTGAATCTGTAGATCAATTTAGGAGAATTATATCTTCACAGTATTAAATTTTGTGATACAAGAAAAATCATCAATTTCTTCATTAGTTTAGTTTGCTTTAATGTCTTTAAATAAAATTTTGTAAGTTTCTCCACAAAGTGTTTACACATCTTTTGTCAGAGCAGTATTTTTTAAAAGTTGTAGATTTAGGGACTTTTTGCACTCTTAAAAATTATTGAAGACCCCAAGGAGATTTTGTTTATATGGTTTATAACTATCAGTATTTACCATATGTAAAATTAAAACTGATTCAATTTTAACATATTTGTTTATTTTACAATAAGAATAACATACTGTTATAGTGAAATGTTATTTTATGAAAATTAATATATTTTCCAAGACAAAACACATGTGGTAAGAATTGAGTTGTTTTAAGTTCTTTCAAATCTCTTTATTTTTTCTTTCAAATCTCTTTAATGTCTAGTTTAATAAGAGATAGTTGGTTTGTCATAACTGCTTTTGTATTCAATCTGTGACATTATATTGCCTTAGCTAAAGTGTATAAAGGATATCTGGCCTCACACAGATACATAGTTGGAAAAATGAAGTATTTCTAATAGTCTTTCAAAATAACAGTGTTCTTTGATATTACACTAAACCCAATAAGTGGTAATCTCTTAACATTTAAAATGTGCATTCTGAAATCATATCAATGAATCTATCATACTCAGTTACATGAAAATCCATTGATCTCACACTTTGAATGGATTTTTTTACTCATGAATGTGTTTGTAACGCTGTACATTAGGGATTTCTTTCAGTATAGTACTGGTTTACCGAATTTTGTAGATCTTCCAAATGTTGATGCATTTCATTATATAATATCAAAATTGGTATTCATTGATATTCCTGCCTGCTTCATTAGAAAAATACTCAAGCACTTGGCAGCTGTCAAATTGAAAGTGACAGATTCAAGTTTTTCAAATTCTAATTTCCACTTTAAAGCTGGAATTTTGTCATGGGCAATAAATACCATCAGTTGTTCTTTCTTTCTTTCTTTCTTTGACAGAGATCACAAATAGGCAGAAAGGCAGGCAGAGAGAGAGGGGGAAGCAGGCTCCCTGCTTGAGCAGAGAGCCTGATGTGGGGTTCGATCCCAGAACCCTGGGATCATGGTCTGAGCTGAAGGCAGAGGCTTTAACCCACTAAGCCACCCAGGTGCCCCAGTTTTTCTTTTCCGTTTATTTCTTTTTCTTTTAAAAAATGTTTTATTTAAATTCAATTTAGTTAACATATAGCATATTATTTTTTAAAAATGTTTAAAATTTATTTATTTATTTATTTATTTATTTATTTTATTTATTTATTTTTTCAGCATAACAGTATTCATTGTTTTTGCACCACATCCAGTGTTCCATGCAATCCGTGCCCTCTCCAATACCCACCACCTGGTTCTCCCAACCTCCCACCCCCTGCTGCTTCAAACCCCTCAGATTGTTTTTCAGAGTCCATAGTCTCTCATGGTTCACCTCCCCTTCTGATTTCCCCCAACTCCCTTGTCCTCTCTAACTCCCCTTGTCCTCCATGCTATTTGTTATGCTCCATAAATAAGTGAAACCATACGATAATTGACTCTGCTTGACTTATTTCACTCAGCATAATCTCTTCCAGTCCCATCCACGTTGCTGCAAAAGTTGGGTATTCATCCTTTCTGATGGAGGCATCATACTCCATAGTGTATATGGACCACATCTGCCTTATCCATTCGTCCGTTGAAGGGCATCTTGGTTCTTTCCACAGTTTGGCGACCATGGCCATTGCTGCTATAAACATTGAGGTACAGATGGCCCTTCTTTTCACTACATCTGTATCTTTGGGGTAAATACCCAGTAGTGCAATTGCAGGGTCATAGGGAAACTCTATTTTTAATTTCTTGAGGAATCTCCACACTGTTCTCCAAAGTGGCTTCACCAACTTGCATTCCCACCAACAGTGTAAGAGGGTTCCCCTTTATCCACATCCCCTCCAACACACGTTGTTTCCTGTCTTGCTAATTTTGGCCATTCTAACTGGTGTAAGGTGCTATCTCAATGTGGTTTTAATTTGAATCTCCCTGATGGCTAGTGATGATGAACATTTTTTTCATGTGTCTGATAGCCATTTGTATGTCTTCATTGGAGAAGTGTCTGTTCATATCTTCTGCCCATTTTTTGATATGATTATCTGTTTTGTGTGTGTTGAGTTTGAGGAGTTCTTTATAGATCCTGGATTTCAACCTTTTGTCTGCACTGTCATTTGCAAATATCTTCTCCCATTCCGTGGGTTGCCTCTTTGTTTTCTTGACTGTTTCCTTTGCTATGCAGAAGCTTTTGATTTTGATGAAGTCCAAAAGTTTATTTTGGCTTTTGTTTCCTTTGCCTTTGGAGACATATCTTGAAAGAAGTTGCTGTTGCTGATATCGAAGAGATTACTGCCTATGTTCTCCTCTAGGATTCTGATGGATTCCTGTCTCACGTTGAGGTCTTTTATCCATTTTGAGTTTATCTTTGTGTACGGTGTAAGAGAATGGTCGAGTTTCATTCTTCTACATATAGCTGCCCAGTTTTCCCAGCACCATTTATTGAAGAGACTGTCTTTTTCCCACTGTATATTTTTTCCTGTTTTGTCAAAGATTAACTGACCATAGAGTTGAGGGTCCATATCTGGGCTCTCTACTCTGTTCCACTGGTCTATGTGTCTGTTTTTATACCAGTACCATGCTGTCTTGGTGATCACAGCTTTGTAGTAAAGCTTGAAATCAGGTAATGTGATGCCCCCAGTTTTATTTTTGTTCTTCAACATTTCCTTAGCGATTCAGGGTCTCTTCTGATTCCATACAAATTTCTGGATTATTTGCTCCAGCTCTTTGAAAAATACCGGTGGAATTTTGATTGGAATGGCATTAAAAGTATAGATTGCTCTAGGCAGTATAGACATTTTAACAATGTTTATTCTTCCTATCCAAGAGCATGGAATGGTCTTCCACCTTTTTGTGTCTTCTTCAATTTCTTTCATGAGTGTTCTGTAGTTCCTCCAGTACAGATCCTTTACCTCTTTGGTTAGGTTTATTTCCAGGTATCTTATGGTTCTTGGTGCTATAGTAAATGGAATCGATTCTCTCATTTCCCTTTCTGTATTTTCACTGCTAGTGTATAAGAAAGCCACTGGTTTTTTGAAAGAATCAATAAGATCGATAAACCATTGGCCACACTAATCCAAAAGAAAAGAGAGAAAGCCCAAATTAATAAAATTATGAATTAAAAGGGAGAGATCACAACTAACACCAAGGAAGTAGAAACAATCATCAGAAGTTATTATCAACAGTTATATGCCAATAAGCTAAGCAACCTAGATGAAATGGATGCATTCCTGGAAAACTATAAACTCCCAAAATTGAACCAGGAAGAAATTGACAACCTGAATAGACCGATATCTAGTAACGAGATTGAAGCAGTGATCAAAAACCTCCCAAAAAACAAGAGCCCAGGACCTGACAGATTCCCTGGGGAATTCTACCAAACTTTCAAAGAAGAAATAACACCTATTCTCCTGAAGCTGTTTCAAAAAATTGAAGCAGAAGGAAAACTTCCAGACTCTTTCTATGAAGCCAGCATTACCCTGATCCCCAAACCAGGCAAAGACCCTACCAAAAAGGAGAATTTCAGACCAATATCACTGATGAATATGGATGCTAAGATTCTCAACAAGATCCTAGCAAACAGGATCCAACAGCACATTAAAAAGATTATCCACCATGACCAGGTGGGATTCATCCCTGGGCTACAAGGATGGTTCAACATTCACAAATCAATCAATGTGATAGAACAAATTAATAAGAGAAGAGAGAAGAACCACATGGTCCTCTCAGTTGATGCAGAAAAAGCATTTGACAAAATCCAGCATCCGTTCCTGATTAAAATGCTTCAAAGTATGGGGATAGAGGGAACATTTCTGAACTTCTATGAAAGACCCACAGCAAATATCATCCTCAATGGGAAAAAGCTTGCAGCCTTCCCATTGAGATCAGAAACACGACAAGGATGCCCACTCTCACCACTTTTTTAAATTAAAAAAAAAATTCTTTTCCTCGTGACAGTATTCATAGTTTTTGCACCACACCCAGTGCTCCATGCAATATATGCCCTCCTTAATACCCACCACCTGGCTCTGCCAACCTCCCACTCCCTGCCCCTTCAAAACCCTCAGGTTGTTTTTCAGCGTCCATAGTCTCTCATGGTTCACCATGGAGAGGAGAAGGGAGTTGAGGGAAATTGGAAGGGGAGGTGAACCATATAGTGTATTATTAGTTTCAGGGGTAGAATTCACTGATTCATCAACTGCATATAACATACAATGCTATTTACATCAAGTGCCCTCCTTAATGCCCATCACCCAGTTACCCCATCCCCCCACCCACCTCCCCTCCAGCAACTCTGTTCCCTAGAGTTAAGAGTCTCTTATGGTTTGCCTCTTTCTCTGTTTTTATTTTATTTTATTTTTCCCTCCCTTCCCTTATGTGCATCTGTTTTGTTTCTTAAATTCCACATATGAGTGAAAGCATATGGCATTTGTCTTTCTTTGACTGACTTATTTCACTTAACGTAATACCTTCGAATTCCATTCATATCATTGTAAATGCCAAGATTTCATTCTTTTTGATGGCTGATATACCACATCTTCTGTAACCATTCATCTGTCGATGGACATCTGGGCTCTGTCCCACAATAGTTTGGCTATTGTGGACATTGCTGCTATAAACACTGGGGGTGCTTGTGCCCTTTCAAATCACTATATTTATATACTTTGGGTAAATACCTAGTAACACAATTGCTGGATCCTAGGATAGCTCTATTTTAGCTTTTTGAGAAACCACCATACTGTTTTGCAGAGTACCTGAACCAGCTTGCATTCCCACCAACTGTGTAAGCATGCTCCCCTTTCTCTGCATCCTCACCAACAACTTTCATTTCATGACTTGCTAATTTTACCCATTCTGACTGGTGTGAGGTGGTATCTCATGGTAGCTTTGATTTGTATTTCCCTGATGCCGAGTGCTGTTGAGCATTTTTTCATGTGTCTGTTGGTCATTTGTATGTCCTCTTCGGAGAAATCTCTGTTTGTGTCTTCTGTCCATTTCTTTCTTTCTTTTTTTTCTTGCTTGCTAGGCTTTATTCTTTTTAAAAAAAATTTAATTTTATTTTTTCAGTGTTCCAAGATTCATTGTTTATGTACCACACCCAGTGCTCCATGCAATACATGCCCTCCTTAATACCCACCACCAGGCTCTTCTGTCCATTTCTTGACTGGATTTTTTGTTTTTTTGGGTGTTGACTTTGATAAGTTCTTCATAGGTTTTGGATACTAGTCCTTATTTGATAAGTCATTTGCAAATATCTTCTCCCATTCCATAGGCTGCCTTTCAGTTTTGTTGACTGTTTCCTTTGCTGTGCAAAAGCTTTTTACTCTGATGAAGTCCCAATAGTTCATTTTTGGTTTTGTTTCCCTTGTCTTTGGAGATGTGTCTAGCAAAAAGTTACTGCAGCTGACTTTGAAGAGATCGCTGCCTCTGTTCTCTAGGATTTTGATGGATTCCCATCTCACATTTAGGTCTTTCATCCATTTTGAGTTTATTTCTGTGTATGGTGTGAGAAAGTTGTCCAGTTTCATTTTTCTTCATGTGACTGTCCAATTTTCCCAATACCATTTGTTGAAGAGAATGTCTTTTTTCCATTGGATATTCTTTCCTGCTTTGTCGAGGATTAATTGAACATAGAGTTGAGGGTCCATTTCTGGGCTCTCTATTCAGTTCCATTGATCTATGTGTCTGTTTTTGTGCCAGTACCATACTGTCTTGATGATGACAGCTTTGTAATACAGCTTGAAGTCTGGAATTATGATGTTTCCAGGTTTGGTTTTCTTTTTCAACATTCCTTTGGATACTTGGGGTCTTTTGTGGTTCCATAAACTTTTGGGTTTGTTTGCTCCAGCTCTGAGAAAAATGATGATGGCATTTTGATTGGGATTGCACTGAGTATGTAGATTGTTTTGGGTAGCATAGACATTTTCACAATATTTGTTCTTCCAATCCATGGGTATGGAATGTTTTACCACTTTTTTGTGTCTTCTTCAATATCTTTCATAAGTGTTCTACAGTTCTGGAGTACAAATCCTTTACCTCTTGGGTTAGGTTTATTCCTAGGTATCTTATGGTTTGTGGTGGAATTGTGGGTTCCTTGATTTCTCTTTCTTCTGCTTCATTGTTAGTGTAAGAAGTGCAACTGACTTCTGTTCATTGATTTTATCTTCTGTGACTTTGCTGAATTCCTGTACCAGTGCTAGCAATTTTTTTTTGTGGAGTCTTTTGGGTTTTCCACACGGAGTATCATATTTTCTGTGAAGAGTGAAAATTTGACTTCTTCTTTGCCAATTTGGATGCCTTTTATTTCTTTTTGTTGTCTGACTGTTGAGGCTAGGACTTCCAGTACTATGTTGAACAACCATGGTAAGAATGGACATCCCTGTATGTTCCTGACATTAGAAAGGAAGTTATCAGATTTCCCTTGGTGAGGATGATATTTGTTGTAGGTCTTTTGTATATGGCTTTTATGATATTGAGTTAGTTGTTTTTCTTGAACTGATAGGCTTGCTTTATTCATTTTCAAGGAAACTTCTCCTAAATACCCAAATCTAAATAAGCACAGTTTATCTCTGATCCATTCTTTTAAGAAAAAATGCTATTCTAGAAAATGTCTAGTTCAGCTCACAACTCAAAATTGGGGAATTCACTGGACAAGTACTTCTATAGGTACTTCTCATTTTGTCACAGAATATTAAAAAGACAAAGATCAAGATTTAATGCAATTAATAATTTTTAATGATTTATAAAGGAAATTATTATGCAAAATTGGTTTGTTTTTTTGTTTCTTTGTTTTTCTTTTGCTGAAAGTATGTGATGGTGAAGAATACAATAGTTACTAGCACAGTTTTTTGCCACTGTCTTTATTCACTAAAATCACACTAAATAAATTGCTATAAAATGATATTTCAAAATTATGATTTTAGACAAAGACATCCTTGTGAATGTAGTCAACATAACAGTTTTGGTCTGAAAATATGATGTGGAACAAAGTTGAACTGTGGGTTAAGTTTAAATGAACCCAAAACATTTACTTAGCATACATATACCGAGTAAGGGATGAGGAGGTAGCTTTTTCTAACTACTAAGTTAGTGCACATGATCTATTCCACTGTTAAAAGACAAACTGAGGCACATTAAATTTTTTAAGAGTTTATTTGAGCAAAAATTGATTTTTTCTGTCAGCATACAATCTAGTTGGTAGAAAGGAGTTCTGAGGAGCTATACAAAATGAAAGACTTTCATACACAGAAGTGTAACAGAAAGAAGGAAGTTATACTAGGCAAACAAGTGGGTTGGTTATTACAAGGTTATTTTCCTTTAAGGGATACTAAGGGTCCATCAGGCAGATTGACCTAACTAGTGCTGATCAAGTGGTTCCTGATGGACTAGTTGAAGATTCCATTTCTTGGAGAGCCTAAACTGTAATTAGGTTAAATCTCAGTTTGGTGATGTGGGGCTTGGCATAAGCAACTGCATTTGGGGTCTGTTGTCTTGTTTTTAACATCATGTATTTCAACGTGTTAGTATTTTGCCTTTATTTTCCTCTAAAGGTGATTTTTCTGTTCTATACTTTTATTCTTACGTACAGTGTCAAATAAGATGATCTTAAGTCCTCCCCTGTCCCAAATATTAAAAAATGGTTCAAGAACATGATGTACAAAGAAAAAAAAGAATGAGTGTAATAAAACTTTAATAATCTACACTGTATGTTCAAACTGCATTTATTTTCACATTTTTGTTATATATACACTTATTTTTATCATTCAGTTATTCAATTTCATGTGATGACTATTCTTGCATTAGGATGAATGCATAATAATTTTTCCCATTAAAATTAATGGAAAAGATTTTTCATGTAGCAGCTTTTCACTTAATGGTAGGACTTTCAGGAACAAATTAAAGTCATTAAGTTAGGGACAGATGTGTGATATCCAGTGTTTTAGTATATTTATCAAGAGTGTTGTCCAGGTTATCTAATGGACAATACTGCTAGAAACTGAAGTTCCTTGAATTCTTCTTTAAACAAAAATAATCAACAGATTCATCAATGTTGAGTATTTTTATTTCTGACTATAAGATCTCATTCTTATCTAATAATCAATTTGCACTGTCAGGTACATGCATCTTTATTTATTTATATCCTTATACTTTCTGAAAACTTTCATAGGAGCTTATTATGAGATATTCAAGCCTCCTAGAACATTATCTGGAAAAGAGTAAGTACTCAGTAAATACTTGTTGTTATTGTCCTTATAAAAGATACACATTGAAATCATTAGGATAAAACTGGAAAGTCAAATATATACAAATGAGAAGAAAACAAACTAACATTGAGTTTAAGAGTTACAGTGATTGAGCATTAAACTTGACTCTGAGTTTCCAGGCAACCAGAGAAAACATGCTATATAGAATTATTTTCTGATAGAAGGAAGCCTACCAATTCTTCAAGAAATGAAATTTTTCCTTGGTGATATAGTATTTATCCTGGGGACACTGAAAAACATAATGGACAATATCTTGCATGATGGTTTTGTAGCAAAGGCAGCAGTCAATCCTTTTGTCTTTCTATCCATTCATTTAAATATTTTGGCATTTTCTTTGTGTAGTACCCTTGGTAAAAGTCAAGGACATAACAATAAAGCACAACTTGCTGAAGGTGTTTCTACAGCAAAATAAACAAATGAAGCCAAGCATAGACTTTTTCAGAAGTCTAAAATAATAAAGGTTAGAATTTTCAGTACCTGGGGGTGTATGAAGAGCTTGCCTTACATACTACCTTCTTTAATTTTCATACTTCTCTGCTAGAGTTTTACTAGATTCATGGCATACAGTTCAAGACTGTGGCTCTCTTTAGTATCTCTGATACTCTATTTAGTCAATTAGGTAAGACTGGTATAATTAGCTAACAGATAATTTGGTGATGCTCTCAAAGTTGACTTTACTGACCAAATTTTTTCCCAGGTAAAAGTTTACCCTGTAGGCAGAATTTCTCTCACAATGCAGCTCTGTGTAATTTTAAGTAATAATTTCTATTTTACAGACTTTAAGTATTTACTATGTACCTGGAACTACTTTAAGTGCTTTAGAAATATTAACTTGCTTAATCCTTGTACTATGGGGTAAGTACTACACCCCCTTCCCATTTTGCAGATGAGGAAATTAATGCACAGTTTCCTTAAATAACCTACTTAAAGTAACACAGCTGGTAAATAACAGAACCAAGAACTGAATTCAGGCAGTCTGGCTATGGGGTCATTGCTGTAACAATGATGCCTTTTGGACAGGAGCTTCATTGAGATCCTGGAGTTCCACAGCCTAGGGCACAGGAGAAATTATCTTGGCCTATAAGAATTTCAAAATGGGTGTTACTGCCTTCAGTGATAGAAAACACTCATTCATGCTCCTCAAAAGGTCTGATTCTCAGGTTGGCTGCCAAATGCGCCCTGGAGTAACTGACCATGTTGACCTGCTAAGTGGCGTTATTTATATTTTGGCAACTGTTTACAAGGTCCACAAAAACAATTTCAGTTTTGATGAAAGCCAGTTACCTCTGAAGGCCTCTCAAATTAAGAAGAGGGTCTAAGATACAGCCCTATAGTCTGTCTCTGAAAATTATGATCTGTTACATGAGGAGACCATTTCTGCCTCTCCTGCCTGATTCTTTTAGTGGTATAACACACACACATTTTGCAGAAGCATTTACAGTGAGGAATCTATGTTAAGCTTATATAGTTAATTTTATTGACAGTTTCTGTCTGTGTAACTGAAGGCCGTAAAGAAATAATAAGGCCAATGTTTTTACCTGTGTCCTACATTTGAACACTACCCAATTTCTCAAATACTGTACAGTGATGACAATATTTTTCTCTCAGCTGTCTCATGTCTTTCTCCTATCCTAGTCCTGACAAGGTACCACCCCATCTCATCTGCCTCTACCACTCACTGAAATATTTTTTGCCAAGTCACCAATGATCTGGAATACTGATGACCAAAGATAGACATAGAGATTAGTTTTACCTATGTGTGAAGCTCAAGCTGCATGGTCTTGGTAGTCACTGAGTTCTCCTAAATTCTGGTTGCTCAAAACTGAATACTTTGCCTTTACAAGTTGTCCCTGCTTTTGTGCAAACCATCTCAACAAATGCCATGTTTTATCCACCTAGTTAACCAAGAGAAGTAGTCACTTCAAGGTGATGTTTTCAGTTGTAGATGTGTTAAATTTGAGCCATTCAGGATGAAAAGTCTAGATTTGCTCCAATATATATTTATAGTCACCAGCCTCAAATGGTCCATCAGTAAAGGCTTGGCCATCCTATATTTCTCTGGTTGACTAATTTTTCCCTCTTTGCAGCATCTTTTCTCAAACCACCACATCTCCTCAAAGCCTCTAACCTCCACCACCACCTTCATTCTCAGCAAATATCTCTGCCTTTTATTTCACGGAAAAGTAGAGTCCATAAATTGGGAAATACTGACACATTTACACACATCTCTCTTCTACCTCTTCTGTTGTAATAGAAGAATTGCTCTTTCTATCATATAGATCTAGCTGTTCCACTTATATTATAGATCTCTTCAATAATTGACTTCTCAAAACTGAGCACTGTTGATTATATTCTTTTTTTTATATTAAATCACCTCCTCTCAATGAAAACCTTCCTCTTTGATTTTAAACATACTCAGTTCCTCCTATTAAAATAAACTGTGGAGGACTCCTTCTTCTCAGTAAGATGGACCAGGGTCTGGGTTTACTTTACACCTGAAATAACAGCCAAGAAAAGACAAATTAAATAATACAATGATTCTTGACACTGGACATTAAGCAATGAAGAAGAGTGATCCCAGAGAGATGGAAAACAAATGGGGTAGGGTCTGCAACTGGTTCAGCTTGATATTTGGAGAACATTTCCAGGCTGGAGAGCAGGGAGGGTGGTCTCCCTAAGTGAATGGAGTTGAGAATCCAGGAAGACCAGGACAGCTGGAGTTTAAAGGTAAAATACCTGAGAGGAGACAGATACACAGAGAAAACTCTGGAGGTCTTCAGAGTCCCCCTTGATTGTTTAAGTGCATGTGAGGAAGTACCAAAGGTCAGGGAAAGAACCACTACAAAAGGAATGGAAGAAGCTATCCTCAGAGTCCACACAGGTCCTGAAATAGTGCTGGTTCCTGAGTCTGAGTGGAAAATCTTATATTTCCTGGGACACTGGGTAGAATGTTAGATGGAGCTTGCCTGAGTCATAGGGGAAAATTAATCCTAAACTTTATAAATGCTGCTCTGGTCTCACCTAACAAAAATAGAAAGAGAGACCTGAAAGGATCAAATCATTTTCAAGTAATATAACAATATTGATATATATATATCTCTCTCAAGAATATTTATAGGAATACAAATATATCTAAAAGTTAAAATATATAATGTTCAGCATCCAATAAAAAAACAAGAGACATTCAGAGAAGCATGGAAATACAAAATATAAAGAGGAGAAAAATCCATCAATCAAAACTGACTTAAGGATATAGATGACATAATTAATAGACATTAATATTAAAGAATTATAACTGTATCTCACATTTTCAAGAAACCAGATGAAATATTGAACATGTTAGGTAGAGACATGGAATATATGGCAAAACAACCCCAATCTATCTTCTAGAGATAGAAACCATAATATCTGACATGAACAGTTCAGTGGATGTGACTAACAGCACATCAAATATTGCAGAAGAAAAGACTGGAGGACTTGAAGACCAAGAACAGAAACATCCAAAAGAAAAACAGAAAGCTAATAAAGACTGAAAAAAAAAAAAAAGAACAAAGCATCAGTGAGCTGTGCAACAATTTCAAGCAGCCTAATTGATTTGTAATTGAAGTCCTTGAAGGAAAGGAGTTGAATTGGAGGGGAGATGGAGTGGAAAATATATCTGAAATAATAATGGATGGAAAAATTCCATATTTCATGGAAACTATAAATATACAGATTCCTGAAATTTAAGGAAACCCAAGAAACATAAATAACTACATCAAGGCACATCACAATTAAACTGCTGAAAACTAGTGACAAAAAGAAAATCTTAAAAGCAGCCAAAGGTGGGGAGCCTGGGTGGCTCAGTGGGTTAAAGCCTCTGCCTTTGGCTCAGGTCATGATTCCAGGGTAACTGGGATCAAGCCCTGCCTCAGGCTTTCTGCTCAGCAGGGAGCCTGCTTCCCTTCCTCTCTCTCTGCCTGGCTCTCTGCCTACTTGTGATCTCTGTCTGTCAAATAAATAAATAAAATCTTAAAAAAAACTTAAAAAAAGCAGCCAAGGGAAAAAAAAAAGAGATTATTAGCATTAAGAATCCTATATCAACAGAGAGCAAAGGTTTAGAAACTCAGTGACATCAGGACTAACCTTCAAAAACTAAGTGAAAAACAAAATAAGCATAAATTAAGCAAAAAGAAGAAAATAATGAAAATCAGAAGTTGATGAAGTAAAACACGTCTTTAATCTTTTTAATTTTAATTTTATTTTGGTAAGAGTCTTAGCATAATATCCACTCCTTTTATAGGTTTTCAATTGAACAAATATTGTTAACTATAGGCACAACGTCATACAGCAGATTTCTAGAATTTTTTCGTCTTGCATTACTGAAACTTTATACCCATTGATTAGCAACTCCCAATTTCCCCTCCCTACTTGTTCCTGGTAACCACTCTTCTGCTCTATGCTTTTAGAAGTTTAACTATTCTAGATACCTCAGGTAAGTAGACTCATGCAGTATTTTTTTCTTCTGTGACTGGCTTATTTCACTTAGTATAATGTCCTCAAGGTTTATCCATATTGTTGTATATGGCAGGATTTCCTCCTTTTAAAAGTGTGAATGATATTTCACTGTATTTATTTACCAATGTTTTCTTTATCGATTCATCCATAAATGGGCATTTATGTTTTTTGTATCTTTTGGCAATTGTGACTAATGCTGCAGTGAATGTAGGAGTGCTGATATCTCTTCAGGATCCCGATTTCAATTCTTTTGAATAAATACCCAGAAATTGGATTTGCTGGATCATTTGATAGTTCTATTTTTCATTTTTGAGGGGTGTCTGTACCATTTTCCATAATAGCTGCACCATTTTACATTCCCACCAATAGTGTACAAGGAATCCAATTTCTCCACATCCTTGCCAATACTTGTTATCTTTTGTTATTGTAGTTTTGTTTTTGATAAGCCATCCTAATTGGTGTAAGGGGTTATCTCATTGTGGTTTTGATTTGTATTTCCCTGTGATTAGTGATATTGAGCATCTTTTCATATGTTTGTTGGCGATTTGTATATCTTCTTTGGAGAAATGTCTATTTAGTTCCTTAGACTATTTTTTAAAGCAGGTTATTAGGGTTTTTTTCTTTGCTATTGAGTTGTAGGAGTTCCTTATAATCTGAATATTAACCCCTTATCTGATATATGGTTTGCAAATTTTATCTTCCATTCTGTAGGTTGTCTTTTCATTCTGTTGATTGTTTCTTTTCTTGTACAGAGCATTTAAATTGATGTAGTCCCACTTTTCTATTTTTGCTTTTGTTGTCTATAGTTTTGGTGTCATATCCGTGAATTCATTGCCAAGACCAATGCCATGAAGCTGTCCATTACGTTTTCTTCTAAGAGTGTTAACAGTTTGGGGTCTTATCTTTAGGTCTTTAACCCATTTTGACTTGATTTTTGTGTATACTGTAAGGTAGACATCTAATTTCTTTCTTTTCTTTTCTTTCCTTTTTTTTTTTTTTTTTTTTTTTTTTTTTGCATATAATGATGTTCTAAAAAGCCAACTGTTTGGGCGCCTGGTGGCTCAGTCAGTTGATCATTTGCCTTCAGCTCAAGTCATGATTCCAGGGCCCTGGGATCAAGCTCCATGTTGGGGTCCCTGCTCAGTGAGAAGTCTGCTTCTCCCTTTCCCTTTGCCCCTCCCCCCACTTGTGTGCTCACTCTCTCCTTCTTTCTCAAATGAATGAATGAATGAATGAATAAATCTATCTTTTTAAAAAGTCAATTGTTGGGGCACATGGGTGGCTCAGTGGCTTAAGCCTCTGCCTTCATCTCAGGTCATGATCTCAGGGTCCTGGGATCGAGCCCCACATCGGGCTCTCTGGTGAGTGGGGAGTCTGCTTTCCCCCCTCTCTCTCTCTGCCTGCCTCTCTGCCTACTTGTGATCTCTCTCTCTCTCTCTGTCAAATAAATAAATAAAATCTTTAAAAAATAAAAAATAAAAAGTCAATTGTTGTTCTTGGACAAAAACTCCTGAGTATATTTAGGGAATCACTTTTAAATTTTTTTATTCTACATAACATACTAAGTTCCTTGACAGAAACAGTGGTCTGTTATATTCTATTTATAGAAGCATACACAAATAGGCAAAGCTTGAGTTTCTTTTTATTTTTTAAATCAAATCAATTTTGCCATTTTGGTATTTGACATATTTTACATCTTTTTATTGAAACATCATACACAGTAAGTGCACAGGTCTTAGGGGTACAGTTTGATACATTTTCAGAAATCAAACATGCCTATATAACCAGAATCCAGATCAATAACAGAATATAACAGCATCTCAGATTTCTCCTTATGACCCCTTATAGTCATTTCCCCCAACCGCAAGGTGATCACTCTCCTGAATGTTACCAGCATAAATAAGTTTTGCCTGTTTTTCTAATTTATATCAATGCAATCAAATACCATGTACTCCCTTAGGGCTGACTTTTCTAAACTAACATTTGTATTTATGATTTTCATCAATGTGGTTACACAAAGTTATAACTTGTTCATTTTCATTGTTGTATAGTATTGCTTTATATAAGTACACTGTAATTTGCTCATTCTACAGTTGATGGGCATTTGAGTAATCCTCAGTTTGAGTTTATTAGAAACAGTGCTGTTATGAACATTCCAGTACTTGTCTTATGATCAACATATATAAATGTTTCCATTAGGTATATACCTAGTAGTTAAGTTGCTAGGTCATAGGATATGTATATGATTGGCTTTAGTAAATAATGTCAGAGAATTTTCTTGAGTGGTTTTATCAATTTATACTCCCAAGACAGTATGAGAGATCTGGTTGCTCCATAACCTTACTGATACTTAGTATTTTCCATCTTTTTCATTGTAACCATTCTGGAGAGTGTGTGAGATTATCTTGTGATATAAATTTGTGTTTGTCTTATGATTAGTAAAGTTAAGAACCTTTTGATTTTTTTATGGTCACTTTAATATCTCTTTTATGAGGAATCTGTTAATGCTTTTACCTAAATATTGATTATCTGTCTTTTTTTGATGGCTTATAAAGGGTTTACCAATAAGTATCTAAATAATAGAGTTATTATTGGGTTGGTGCCTCATACATTATATATATATATATGTATTTCTCAAATAAACAAAACAAAAATATATAACTATATATTTGTATACATATATATACCAAATCAACAAAAAATATATATATAAATACATATTTATATATGTAAACCAAATCATCAACAAAACAAATACATATATAAATATGTATTTTAGAATATAAACCTTTGTCTAGTACATGTATTGTATCTTCTTCCACTTTGTGATGCCTTTTAAACTATCTTAACAATGTATTTTGACAAACAGAAGTTCTTAATTCTAATATAATACAATTTATCAAAATTTATTTCTTTTATGCTCAACATCACTGATCATCAGGGAAAGGCAAATCAAAACTACAATAAGATATTACCTCACACCTGTCAGAATGGCTAAAATTAACAACACAGGAAACAACAGATGTTGTCAAGGAAGCAAAGAAAGGGGAACACTCTTATACTCTTGGTGGGAATGCAAGCTGGTACAGACACTCTGGAAAACAGTATGGAGGTTCCTCAAAAAGTTAAAAATGGAACTACCTTATGAGTCAGCAATGGCACTACTTGGTATTTACCCAAAGAATACAAAATTACTAATTCAAAGGGATACATGCACCCTGATTTTTATAGCAGCATTATCTACACTACACTATCTAAACTATGGAAATAGCGCCAGTATCCATCAAATGACAAATGGATAGGAAGATGTGGTATATATGCACAATAGAATATTCTTCAGCCATAAGAAGAATAAAATCTTGCCATTTTCAGTGACATGGATGGAGCTAGAGGGTATCATGTTAAGTGAAATAAGTCAGAGAAAGACAAATACTATATGACTTCACTTGTGTGGAATTTAAGAAACAAACAAATGAGCAAAGGAAAAAAAGAGAGAGACAAACCAAGAAACAGACTCTTTATAGAGAATATACTGTTGGCTACCAGAGGGAAGGTGGGTGAGGGGATGGGTGAAGCAGGTGATAGGGATAAAGGAGTGCATTTTTGTGATGAGACCAGGTGATGTATGGAAATGTTGAATCACTATATACTGTACCTGAAACTCATATTACAGTGTATGTTAATTAACTGCAATTGACATAAAAACTTTGAAAAAATTAAAAAACAAAATAATTATTTCCTTTATGCCTTTCAAATCTTATTTAGGATTTCCTTACCTATTCCAAGGTCAAAAAGGTTTTCATTTTATCTAAATGTTTTATTTTTTAGTGCTTTTCACATATTTGCAATCTATCTCTAATTGCCTGGAAAACCATACAGTTTTAATTTTAATGAAATATCCATATTTTCCTGAAAAGAAAATGATGATGATAATGTTACTTCTTAGGTCAGTTCTGAGAATCCACTGAGTCATTTTCTGTAAAACATATTTTAAAAGTGCCTGATTTTGTAGTGGTCATAATTATTATCTCTCTGCAGCTACTTACAACTCCCACATATCCAAACCAAATCAACAAAACGGACACTCAAACTTTCTCAAAGTTTTACCATCTATAGCAACCCAGGGGCTTTCTGGAGATTTTCCAGTTCTCTCATTGGTTTTTTAACTAGTTGTCTCCATTGCTCTTGCCTCCATGATCTTGTGAGCTCTGCAAGGGCAGGATTGTGCAAACTTCATTTCTGCAGCCCCTTCAACTTCCTACCCCCACCTCAGGGTCAAATCCCAAGGGGGCTGCTCAGGGATGTTTACTGCATGGAATGGGAACTTTTGCTCTGATAGTTTATTTGGTGCCTCTGACATAAGACAACCCTTTTTTCTAGGCCCACAAATTCAGGAATAAAGCAGAGTATTTTCCCAGACTTACAACTATTTCCTAATTACTTAAACTAAGGGAAGGCCTACAAAGTTGCCTGTAAAGTGGCAGCCTCATGAGTTGCAATTAAAATAAAGAGCAGTGACTTGTCAGACTATGACCCACACCCACAAACATAAAGGCCTTCTGACAGGGCTCTTCAGAGGGCAGTCCTGGCTCCAGAACCCATGGGAAAGATCCAAGTCTGTCTTAGAATGTCCTTTTGGCAGACTCTGGCTTGAACATACTCCATGTGACCTCCTGGTACTGTTTTATACACAGTGTCAGTGTACAGAAGACAGCAGACAAGCCCTAATCTTTAAGTGTGCCTACTTCAGAATGTCATGCCAGCCACCCTAGGACATTTACCCTTATCACTCTGTTTTTCAAAGTGTGCATGTAATTTGTTGCTGACAGTACTCTAACAGAGTCTGTCCTTTTTCTTTTCTAAAAAAAATATTTTATTTATTTATTTGAGAGAGTGTGTGAGAGAACATGAGTTGGGGGAGGGGTGGAAGGATAAACAGACTTCCTGCTGATCAGGGAGCCCAACCCGGGGCTCTATCCCAGGATCCTGGGATCATGACCAGAGCCAAAGGCAGACACTTAACCGACTGAGCCACCCAGGCACCCCGAGTCTGTCGTTTTTCTGACCAATATGTTTGAAAGCTGTGTTGAGTCACTACCTTAGGTCTGGTTCCCTCCAAATACTCTTTGGGATGAATTAAACATGGATGAACTCTAAACCATGGACTTTTTGCTTTACTGTGCCAGTGTGATATTTCATAAATTATGAAACCAATTATCAGCTGATATCTAATGAACTTGGCAGACGCATTACTAAGCATTAGAAAATTCAGTGTGTGTTGATGATGTAGTCAGGAGAAAAAATAGTGTTCCAAAATAGTAACCTTCATTCTTTTGTCAACTAAGGATTTGAAACAGATTCTAATTGTTTTGTGTTTGCTATAAGAGATATATTGATTATAATCAATAATAAAAGTAGAAGCATGCGACCTGCTCTTTGATGAGTTTGTGAGAATCAGAAAGCTGGAAATCACATGGTGATAGCTTCCTCCCAAATACCAACTTGTTCCTCTAGCAGGGAATTCAGAACCTCCCTGGGAGCCAGCTGTGGAATAGGGGCTTGATTGTCAGTGGTTTCCACCTTCGTGAATGAGTTTTAAGGGAGGAACTACCAGTTGCTGAACTCCTATTACTTAGCAGGCATGGTGCTGGGCCCTTGACATGTATTATTTCTTCTAGACCTTACATTATTACCAGAAGGTAGATATTATTTCCTTGTTTATTTGCTGCTTAAAAGAATGTGATAATCCATCATACCAACAGCCTAAAGAAAAAAAATTATATTGATATATTATTGATGATCATATCAATATAGAAAAAGCATTTGACAGAATCCAATACCCGCTCATGATTTTCCAAAAAGTTTTCCATAAATTAGGACTAGAGGGGAACTCCCTAACTTTGATAAAGTCCATCTACAAAACATCAAATTTAATGGTGAGAAACCTGAAGTTTTCCTGCTATGATCAGAAACAAAGCAAGAATGTCTGCACTCACCACTCCTTTACAACATCATACCAGAAGTCCTAGCTAATTAAACGAGACAAGAAAAGGAAATAAAAGATATGCAGGTTGAGAAGAGAGAAATAGAACTGTTTTCATTTAGAGATGACATGATTATCTATGTAGAAAATCTGAAAGATTTGACAAAACAAAACAAAATAAAAATGCTGGAATTAATAACCAATTACAGGAAGCTTTCAAGATACAAGATTAATACACAAAAGTCAGTTGCTTTCCTACATGCCAACAATGTACACATGGCATTTGAAATTAAAAACGCATTACCGTGTATATTAGTGCCTCCCAAAATGAAATACTTAAGAATAAATCTAACAAAATATGTACAAGGCTTATATGAGAAAACCCACAAAGCTCTGATAAAAGAAATCACAGAAGACCTAAATAAATGGAGAGACTTTCTATGTTCATAGATAGGAGGACTCAATGTCGTCAAGATATCAGTTTTTCCCAAATTGATCTATAGATTCAACACAATACCAATCAAAATCCCAGCATGTTATTTTGTGGATATTGACAAATTAGTTCTAAAGTTTATCTGGAGAGACAAAAGACTCAGAATAACCAACTTAATATTTAAGGAGAAGAACAAAGTCAGATGACTGATACTACTTCAAGTTTTATTGTAAAGCTACAGTAGTCAAGACAATGTGGTATTGGTGAGAGAATCAACAAATAGACCAACTGAATAGAATAGAGAGCTCAGATATAGACCCCATACAAATACAGTCAACTTATCTTTGACAAAGGATTAAAGACAACACAATAGAGAATAGATAGTTCTTTCAACAAATGGTGGTTGAACAAGAGGACATCCACGGGTAAAAATAAAAATCTAGACACAGACCTTATACCTTTCATAAAAATTAACTCAAAATGGGTCACAGACTTAAATGTAAAACACAAAAATATAAAAATTCTTAGAAGATAACATAAGAAAAAACCTAGATGAACTTGGGTGTGACAGTGACTTTCTAGATAAAATGCCAAAGGCATAATCCATGAGAGAAATAATTGATAAACTGAACTTTATTAAAATTTAAAACCTTTGCTTTGTGAAAGACAATGTTAACAGAATAAGAATACAAACCTCAGATTGGGAGAAAATATTTTCAAAAGACACATCTGATAAAAGACCATGTTATCTGAAATATACAAAGAACTCTAAAAACTCAACAGTAAGAAAATGAACAATATGATTTTAAAATGGGGTGTTGGGGGGTGGGGTAATTGGTGATGGGCATTAAGGAGGGCACTTGATGAAATGAGCATTGGGGGTTATATGTAACTGATAAATCACTAAATTCTACCCCTGAAACTAATAATACACTACATGTTAACTAAGTTGAATTTAAGTTAAAAAAAATTAAAAATAAATAAAATGGGCCAAGATCTTAATCAACACCTCACCAAAGAAGATATATGGATGGCAAATAGCATATGTGAAAATGTTCCACATCATATGTCATTAGGGAATTACAAATTAAAACAACAATGGGATACCACTATTACACCCATTACAATGATCAAGATCTGTAACACTGTAATACCAAATACTGTATAGGATGTGGAGGAATAGGAACTCTTATTCATTGCTGAGAGGAATGCAAAATGATATGGGCCTTTAAAAGACAGTATGACAGTTTCTTACAAAACTAAACCTAATCTTCCCATACAATCCAGAAACCATGTTCCTTCGTACACCAATGAGTTAAAATTTTATGTCCACACAGAAATCTGCACATTAATGTTTATAGAAGCTTTATTCATAATTACCAAGACTTGGAAGCAACCAAGATGCCCTTCAGTAAGCACATGGATAAAAAAACTGTACTACATCCAGACAATAGAATATTTTTCATGACTAAAAGGAAATGAGCTATGAAGTCATCAATAGACGCTGAGGAGTCTTAAATGCATGTTGCGGAAACTGGACTGGATCCTGGCAGAAAAACCAAGCAGCACTCAGAGGCTCTGGAGGATTGGAGGTTTATTTAACACTGGTGGGCTCAGATGAGATTGTTCTCCAAAGGTCTGAGCCCCGAGCACAAGCAGGGAGGGGGATTTATACCCTTCTACTTCTGCATACTTGGTACATTTGGCATGCATGGGAAATGGTGTAGGAAAGAACAACACAGAAAAACTTTGAGACAAGGACTGGAATTCCCTTGCTGGTTTGGTCAGCCATCTTAGAGTACAGTTTTGCCCTACCATTTCCCTCTTTGATGCCCCTTTAAACACCTAATTTAGAAGGCAACATTATCATCTATTATGATGGCCCTGCTAGGCTAGTATGTGGACAGTGAGTGGTTCGCCTGGTAATAGTGTTTTCTTTGAACTTAGCAATCAATCTTAAGGTTTCTAAGGCTGCTCAATAAGCAATAACAATAACAAGTTTCTGGGAGAAAGTCCAGTCAGAAGGGGGAGCAATGTAAAGTCCAACTCCTGATGTGAGGGTGTCGGTGTTGTGCCAGCAAAAGCCAGGGACCATGGTGAACAGATGTCCATCAGTCAGTGGGGTCTCACCAAAGGTGGAGCTGGAGCAGGTCCATAGGATCTGGTTGGGCTTTCCACTGGTGTGATTCATCCAACTGGTGAGACCCTTCTTTACTCTAGAACGGTGGACTCATTCGGTGGCACCTAAGACCCTGAGGGATATAGGGGTTGTTAGAACAACAGTGTCAGGCCCTGTCCACCATGGTTTGAGGGGGTCCTTTCTAAAGCTTCTCAGGAGATACATCTTCAAGCTTTTCCCAGGGCTTGGAGGTGTTGAGACGCCTCTAAGTTTTCAATCTGTTTGAGGTCTCCTCTAAGCCTACTTACCACAGGGGGTGGCCTGGCATAGAGCTTTTGAGGTGAATTATAGCTGTGGCAATCTTTTAAATCCAGTTGACTAGAATAAACAATATCAATGACCTCCAGCAGTTATGCTCTACAGAAGTGTGACATTCAGGTCCAGGCATAAGGGTAGCTGGATTTTAAAGTCTGATGGGTTTTAGGTATTATTTCAGGCATCTCTATCAGTGTATCCTGGTATTTAATAAGTTGGCCTCCCTCATCCATCAGTGGCCTTTGGTTTCTAAGACAAATCGGCACCTGATGCGAAGTCATTACACTCAGGGACTGTCCCATAGTAAGCTTTGAGGCTCCTTTTATGAGGGCTGTTCTATGCTTAGCTAAGCCTTTGTAATTGTACCTCAATAGAGGTGGCTTCTAGGATAAATATGACTAAGGGATAAAGCCATTAAGAAGCCCTTTTCCTGAGTGGTGCAGCCTTGATATCCTAATTATAATGGATCACTGGCAAGTGGGAGAAAACTTGTCAAGAGATAAGGGGAGTCCCACATGCATCATCCAATCCAATCATAAAGAAAGTATGGTCATCTATTATCTCTACAAGTCCATAGTTAATCCTATGGGGTGGGGTATGCTTTTGGCTTTTAGGCAGTTTTATTATCCCAGCCACACAGAACTGGTCAAGGTGATAATTAAGTTATATAACTGTTGGGGAATCAATCCCATTTTCCAGTTGTGCCATGGGGTCCTGTTATTATCCCCCACAGAATAAAAAGCAAGAAGATCGTCCAAATGAGTTATTGTGTAACTTCTCTGAAGTTTACCTCAAGGTGTCTAGGTTAGGTAAACAACATTAAAAGACAATCAAATCTAGAATCCACAAGGTGTGTTATTAAAACATAATTTTTCTCTCTAAAATAATCCTCATTTCCAGAGATGGCCAAATTAGGACTAATTTATCTGAAAAATCCAGTTTAAACAGATTTGGCCTAATTATTTTCATAGCTCAGCAAGAACACTGAGTGATCATATAGATCTTTTAGAATCTGCTTTGCTGGAACTTCTTATAAGGAATCTCTAGGTTGAACTTTCAGTAGCTTCTCCAGGCCAGAAGCCAAGCCAAGTACTTGCCATCAGACATGCCTACAATACCTGTCCATTTGGGCAAATTCCTCTTCCTGAGGACCACAAAGTATCCTAAGGTTCCTGCACCTGCCAGGAAGTGACATTCTTTACTCACCTGGTGAGGCTGCTTGGAACTCTGTAAGCAAGGTACCAGGTCAACAGTTCCAAAGGGCTTTATGGCTCCAGGTTTCATAAAGTCAACCTTAGTTCCTTAAAGCTGTCTGGTCATATTTGAGTCTATGCATGTCTTTCTCAAATATGACATTCCAGTCAAGGCCTTGGTAAAATAACCAATGTTTCCAATGGTGTCCTGTTACAAGGAGAACAGATTCTTATTGAACTTATGCAAATGACTGATTGCCATGGAAGAAGGAGTACTTACTGAGACCTTTTGGTTTCAGGGGGTTCAGAGAGAGAGAAAAGTTGAATGCTTCGATTTGTTTAAAAATGAATATTTTTCCATTTCTGTAAGTCACAGATAAGTAAAATTTTCCTTAGTGTGTAAGAGTAAACATAACACTATAATCTTTTAGTTCATTTGGTCCCATGTTACTAATTCTGGTTTAGTTTGAATGCAGCTTTAGTTAGTTCTGGAAATTCTTACTAATTTCAGTTCTGATCTTAAAGATATTGAATACCTGTGTTGTCCTGAAAGTCCTTTTTATGAATCTCCTTTAAGGTAAAACTCATTTTACAAGAGAATTAAAACAATTATAAATGATAAACATTCAGAATAGAACCCTCTTACAGAGAAAGGGTTCCTGGTTCAGGCGATCATCAGTTCCAGAGGAGCAGACGCCATGTTTTCCTGCCAACAAGCAGGGGTGGGAGGGTGTGTGTGTGGGGGGACAATCTATATTGGGCCAGAGAGGACAGGGAATTTCCCCAAAACAAAGGAGTTTTGGCAGCAGCTTGGGAATATTCCTTAAAGTCCCCATCCTGAAGGACACGTGGGATTGTGACCTGAGAAGAAGGCAGATGCTTAACCAACTGAGCCACCCAGGCACTGACACCCCCCCCCCCAACTTTATCTTAAAGGTAAATATGAGCACTCCTGTTATTTTACATCCTGTTTCTGTCTGGATCAAGTTTCCTGTGGGCCATCAGAGCTGCTAAATCGGGTATCTCCCCACACATGCCACTTACAAGAAGCAGGAGCACTGTCTTCCTGCAGCTCAGCTTTAGGCCCTGGGTCAGAGGACTGTGGTCCCCACACTTTCTGATGGGTTCAACCTTGTCCAGAGATCATCTATGTTGCTGCTCCTGATGACCCCCGGCCAGGGCCTCCCTGATAGGCTTTGCTTCCTTACAGACTTTAGGCTCTTTTACTTGGGTTACAAATATCCTACTTTGGTCCTTACTATTAGCACAGAATCAGACCTGTCCGGGGCAGAGTTTGGGCTATCTGAAGCCAAGAATCAATATATGGGAATTGGTCAGGTTGTCTGGGAGTCCCGACCATAATTTTGTAAATGAACTGGACAGTGGGTAGGTCTTAGGGCCCCTCAGAGGGCTAGTTGACCCCAAAGGTGGCCCATTCTGATTCACAAAAATGTGCCTAATTTTCTAGATGTTTTGATCCCATAGTCTCCTGAGAATCACTTCTTAAAATTTTGAGCATACAGTCTAAGACCATAGGTTTTGAAGAACTTCCACCATGATGAACAGGGAGGGTCTCTTGGACACCCTGTGTGTTCCCTCCCTATGTCATTGGCATGAAGACAAATGAAGGGTAGGTATCCCTCCAAAGGAGAGACCAGTCAGATACCCCCTTGTCCGCCATCCCAGAGGACACCTGGGTGCCTCTTAGCCTTAGCGAGTCTGTATGAACCCCAATCTGGCACCCCAAAGGGGCTTACCTTAGACCCTGTGAGGTCACCATGGAAGCAGGTTAGGACCACTTGGACTCTGTAGGCTTCTGAGGACCCTAAGGGTGCCCACCCATGGAGACACAGAATCAGTCTGCCCAACAAGCCAGGTCAAACTGAACATTCACTCATGCATTCACACCAAAGTTATTACAGTTCCTCCCCTCCAGGAGGCCCTGACCTGTGGAGTTCCTTCTGGAAATTCCTTCCTGTCCTCCTCTTATGGGAGGTTCCTGACCTGAGGGACCTCACCCCCTGGGAGGTCCTACCTGTGAGACCCCTAAAAGGTCTCTGAGAGGTGATCAGTCTCCCCTTCCACCCTTAGGGATGGGCCTGACTGGGTCCTGGAGCCCCAGGCCTTACCAGAATCTGAGGTTGGGACCAGGTCCTCACCTGCCAAGTCTTCTTTGAGTTTGGGTGGGAACAACGGGGCAGGCCGGCCTGAGGCGACTGGGTGGGAGACGGCCAAAAATCAGGCTGGGCGCACCTTCTCCCTTGTGAACCCTCGTTCCATCACTGCCCCGCCATTGCCCCAAGCCAACGGCAACAATGGGCCAGCGTGGTTGGGTTTTCCAGGCAGAGAACTAAATGTTGTGGAACCTGGGTAGGATCCTGGTAGAAGAACCAAGTGGCACTTGAAGACTTTGGAGGATTGGAGGTTTATTTAACACCCATGGGCTCAGATGAGGTTGTTCTCCAAAGGTCTGGGCCCCAAGCACAAGCAGGGAGGGGGATTTATACCCTTCTACTTCTGCATACTTGGTACTTTTGGCTCATGTAGGAAACAGGGTAGGAAAGAAGAACCCAGAAGGTCTTTGAGACAGGGACTGAAATTCCCTTGCTGGTTTGGTCAGCCATCTTAGAGTTTTTCCCTATCATGCATAGTACTAAGTTAAAGAAGCCAGTCTGAAAAGGCTAATTCTGTATGATTCCAACTATATGACATTCTGGAGAAGGTGAAACTATGGAGACAATAATAAGAATAGTGGTTGTTAGGAGTTAAGAGGGAGGGAAAGTTGAAAAGGAAGAGCATAGATTTATAGGGTAATGAAACATTTCCATATGATACTACAAGAGTGGATATGTTTCATTATACATTTGTCAAAATCCACAGAATATACAACACCAAGAGTGAACCTTAGTGTAAACATGGGCTTTGGGGGGCAATCATGTTTCAATGTGGGTTCATTAAGTGTAACAAATGTACCCCTGTGGCCTGGGATTTTGATAGTGGGGGGGCAGGGAAGGTTGTGAGTGTACGGGGGTAGGGAGTTGATAAGAACTCCATGCCTTTCACTTGATTTTGCTGCAAACCTAAAACTGCTCTAAAAGTAAAGTAGACTTTTAAAAAGATTATAATGAAATAATAAATGAGAGAGCATGGAAGGAAATTCAAGAAACCTCTCCATGATCACACAGTAAGTGTTTATTAAGTCAGTCTATTGGTAAAGAGAATACACAATTATTTGAGTAGCTGCGAGTAGTTCACACTGAAGCCAGAGCTCAGACCCACAAATTAAGAGCATTTTCTTCACAGAACACTCCCCTACTACTCAAGGCTGCTCAAATAATTGTATAAAGATACATATTTTTATTTTTATGGACAGAATATCCCTGACTTTCCCCAAAACTCCCAATAGGTTAAGAATCACATTGAATTCATGATATTGGAAATTGCTCTATGGCTAAAGGCAGGAAGCCAACTTTGGAAACTATTTAGTGTTATCAGTTTGAGTGTAACGGTTATAACATGTTCCAACCTGTCTAGGTTAGGACTGTTTAGAAAAATGAAAGAAGCTCATCATTCCTGTTTGTTACTGAGTTAGGACACCATACCACAGGAAATCCCAAAGGTTGATTTTCTCAGGCTAAACTATATTCTCTGAATATATAAAAGCCTTTTTTTCCTGCAGTATATATTTTTATAGTCAGAACTTATAAATTGTAATGACACATTTTTTTCTCATTTTATCAGAATAATTTAAATATGTGTATATATATATATATATATTCCATGTATTAATATGTTAAAAGGAGCATACATGTGGTCATTGGAGACATGACTTTGAGGAATCCAAGTTAAGTTGGATTTTTGAACTCTCGTCACTAAATGCTAAACTTGTTGAAGACCACCATTTCAGCTACATTATCTTTCTGCGCTGGTACGAGAAATATATACACAGCTGAGAAAAACTATGGTTATGGTGCATGATGTTAGGGCAGAAAAGGACCTTACAATTCTGCTTCTCTCTGTACATAAAGGATATTGATTCTGAGAGAGGAAAGGAAGCTTGCCTCTTGCCTTGGATCACCCAGAGCAAGTTTTAGGAGCTGAGTCAGAAATGAACTGAGGTCTCTTGCCTTCCAGGACAATATCTGTTCAGAAAGGTGATTCTCTAACTTTCTGACTCATTGTCTCTAAATACTTACTGAATATCTCTACTTGAATGCTCTTCTCAGGCAGTTCAAACACAACAGACCTCAGATCAAACTCATGACTTCCCCTCTACTCCTCTCAAAAGATCCTCTATTACCTCCCATCTCCACTCTCCTTTCTCTTCACAAACCCTCAAGCTACTTCCGTAACTCCTCCTCTGTTCCTGTTATCTACTGCTTCATGAAAAATATCTCAGAATAATGGCTTAACACATTTTTGTGCTTATGAATATGCAACTTGAATAGGGCTCTTCTACTTGACCTCAACTGATTGTCTTGAAAATTGGGGAATGACTCTCTCACATGCCTTGTAGTTACCTACAAGTAGCCTTTCCATGTAGCCTCATAGCTTTCTCACATGATGGTGCCTGGGTTCCAAAGCCAAGCATCTTAAGAGAAGAATGGAATGGGCAAGTGGAAGTTCTGTTGTCTTTTTTGACCTAGCCTCACAGGGTTACTTCTGCTACATTGTGAAGTCATTTACAAAAGCCCCAGTAGGTTCAAAGAGAAGATGAATACACTCCACCTCTGACAGGGGAATAGCAGTGTTCTGCAAGAGCATATAGTCCAGAAATCTTGCTAAGACACCTTGAGATCATTCATCATGGCACTGATCACTGGGAACTACTTCCTATTTTGGGATTTGGAGGCTACTTGTCTACTTTTCTGTAACTCTAAAAAAAAAAAACCCAAAAAACTGTGTGGTGTTAATATTAACAGGACTAATCTGACTTCTTAATTTTCCTCCATAATCTCTAAAAATATGCCCATTAAAGTGCCAAGGAGAAGGACCTTGAAAATTCTTTCTCCATAAGCAGAGTTGCATTCTTTAAGGACCTACATCTAAATCTACTGTCAATGTCTGTGGGTTTTATACTATTATGACATGTTCTGTAGACTCATAAAGTAATGTTTAAAGCAGTGTTCACAAATGTTTCAAATAAGTTAATGACCTCCACTATAAAAGAGAACATTTTCATTTGGAAACTCTCTCACTCATTCACTCACCTATATTCTGATTGATTTATTTAAAATTAGAATATTTCAATGAATCATACAAAATATTCTATCAGATGTGTTCTTCCTAAAGGGACCATTAACTGACTGCAACACGATAATGGAAAGGGGAACTTCATAATTGAGATGGTTAATTGAAGAGTATTATGGCTAATAACGTGTTAGCAAAGTGTTCATACCAAAAAGTTAATGGAATCTCATGTGACATAAAGTAGAATTTTCAGAAATAGATGAGGAGTCTTGTCTACTGTGTATAGATCAGACAATACATGGAACCAGGCCTGATAGACACCATGTTGAATATAAAGGGATGACCACTGGTATGTATCTGCTGACTATCAACCTTACCTGGAGTATTATATAGCCATAGGCCCAGGGCATCATCAGAGGAATAAGGAGAAACATGATCATTCTCAGAGGAAAGTTCTCATGATGGGGAAGGGTCTCAGAACTATGTCGTGTGATGAATAGTTGAAGACCCTAGGGGTAGTGTGGTAGACTAATTTGTTGCACCCAGTTCTTTATCCTCTGTAATTCTGTAATACATCCACATCTTCACCATAGTCTTGTGGTGAGCACAGTACACTTTCCTGACCTTTGACTTTGGTCTTACTCAATATGATATCAGTACATGTGATGCAAACAGAGCTCGAGGTTTGGTTATTCTCCTGCACTCCTACATTTTATCATAAGAACATGCCCATGTAGCTCCTGGTCCAAGGAGAATAAGAGACCTGTAAAGCAGAACTTCATCCAATCCACAGCTTAGAGCCAAGCCCAGCTGAGCCCAACCTAGACCACATATACCCCAGCCAATTCTCAGATGCATGAATGCAAACCAACTGCCTACTATGACATTGTACTGAGTTTTGGGAGGAGGGTTCCTTATGTACCATTATTGTGGTAATGGCTAACTAATACAGGTGGTGATCACTTAGAACTTACATAGCACCAGTGCTGTATTATAATCAAGTACCACACAGAGTAGAGTAGAAAGAAAATGTGACTATATGTCCACCTAAGAACTCCTGTACCTCTTATACTTTACAGTTTCAAGGAAGGATATGAAAATTTTTCTGAAGTGAGCAAGTGTCTTTTGATTTATAAATTTTTACAATTTAAATTCAATCAGAAAAAAACACTCCATTGAGTTAAATGAATTAAAGTCAGTATCAATCCTATTCTACTGCCTCAAAATCTTTTAGATTTCTTACAGGTATGTAATGCTGTGGCTTTGGATCACCTTCCTCACCTCCAAAAGTTTGGTGAAGCTTCCCAAAAGCACTAACTGGCTCAAAGGCACTGGAGCTATGCTTCAGTGAAGGTCAAGAGAATGAAGCTGGGCAAAGTGGCCTGGCCATCTCTATAGGTCCCAGAGGGAAGTCATCCACTAGCCATACTTTCCTTAGCTTTAACATATGCCAGGGAGATAGCCTTCCTTTAGCAGATTATATGCTACTCTAATAAATTCCCCAAATCCACAAGGGAAAAACGGTAGGTTGACAGTTATATTGATGTCCATTTTTCATAAGAACTTTGGTCTTGGAATGCTGGTATGTTAGTGCTGCTAGATATTTAAAAAATCCAGGGGGTCACTGGAATCTAAATTACATATATATCTAAAGCATCTTTCCAAAACTTTCTAAAAGTAGAGAAAAGTGGTAACTGGGTAGCAAAGATGACTTTGTAGTCCACTATACCACTGACCAGCTCAAACTAACTTTCAGAGATATTAAAATATCTGCTAATGGGATTTTTTATTTAAATAGGAATTAAATAGTATTGATTTTCTGCCTCCATTGTTTCTGGCCTCCTGCTACACCTGCACCCCGACCCCAAAGAGGTGTTAGAAGAGTTCTAACACCAGACTGAAACTGATTGGTTGAGCCCTGCAAATAAATATACAAACCACACTAGGGCCAACTTAAGGAGATGTTGTTTCTCAAAGTGCAGACCTCAGACCACTAATGGATCCCTGATAATCTATCAAGTGATTCCAATAGCATTCCGTAGTTTTAGGTAAAAAGCCAATGAAATTAATTCATTCACGTAGATTCCCTAGGTTTGAAGGGTAAGATCAGTTATGACTGTCACAGAAATTCCTTAACATTTCTAATAAGTAGTATGGTTTTCAAGGATAGAATTTATCAGCTTGTCTTACCTAATAATTCAGTTACCAGATGGTTCTTCGCTTACTTTTTTATGTCATTTGTTGTTATTGTTTATGGGTATTATATTTTTATTGCTCCTATTGTTTATTGTGCTTGATTATATCCGCAATTCAAAACAATATATCCATGACTCACAATGGTTTAATGAGGTATAAAAGAACTCAAGAAAATGGTAACATAAATATAGTTCCAAATAATGCTGTCAACTTAAATAGAGAGCAGAACTCAAGTATGACTACAGACTGTGTAGTCTAGGACAACTGAATGTGTGCTTGCAATGATTTCACATAAGCAGAAAAAAAAAGGAGGGAAAATGTAGCTAGGAGATATGCTGATTTCTGTGTTAAAAAATAAAACTTTGTCAGAAGGTTGTATACAGGCATCACACTTCTGATGTCCTTTTCTAACAAAGCACACAGCATTATTTCCAATGCAATGTAAAATAAGGATTTCTGGGAAAAAATTAATTTTTTTTTTTACTAAAAGCAAAGAATAGGCCAAAGTATAGGTGCTTTATTCAAGGATTTCTCCTTGTAGCAAGAATCAGGATGTGACAGATAATGCTAAGGGTCACCCATATCCATGTACCCCTTTTTGCATAAAAAGAAACTCTGACTTTAGTTGGGCACATGCACATTCAGAATACATAGGAGATGGCTCATTTTTTTTGCAGCTCCCTATGGGTGGTCATGTGACTAAATTTTAGCCAATGGGATGTGAGGACAAGTGACATGTACAACTTCTTGAGTGTGTCCTTAAAGGGAAAGAGTATTTGCCTTCCCCACTTCTTCCTCCATCTGCCACCTGGAATGTGGATGCGTCAGTGAGCAATCTTGGACCATAAAGGTGAGGGCAACAGTTGAGAGAAGGTGTGAGAAAAAGCTACAAGGAGCCTAGATGTCTAGATGAGTTCCTGGGGTGGAGCCTCTGTGCCAATTCTGAAGCTTCTGACTCCAGACTGACATGAGATAGAAATCAACTTTTAGTTTGTTGAAGCCTCTGCTAATTTTGGTCTCTATTTCACACAGCTAAACATATATTCAGACTTCATAGCCAAGTTAAGCTAATTGATTGCCAAGAAGGTTGTGATAGCAGCTGCAAATTTAATGACAAATACTCTGTTCAGAGAGAAAGACTAAAAAGGTGTTAAATGACACTGTTGGATGTTACAAAACATTAATGACAAACAAAAGGAAGAGCAATTGCTATCACATGTGCATGAAAGCAGATATCTTGCATTATAGTTAAATAAAACCACTGACATATAGAGTATAAATCAGCTCTTGGCGTATGTGTAGGGCACATATGATTGTTACATTCAACTACTTTTTATTATTGCTCTGTTTATCACTGAAAACCTGGAGTACAGAAGAAAAGGGTTTATTTTCTTCATTTAGTTAATGATTATTTTGTGAGTTATGATTTTTTTAAAGATTCCATTCATTTATTTGACAGAGAGAGAGATCACAAGTAGGCAGAGAGTCAGGCAGAGAGAGGGGGGGAAGCAGGCTCTCTGCTCAGCAGGGATGCTGACCAGATGCAGGGCTCGATCCCAGGACCCTGAGACCACAACCTGAGCTGAAGGCAGCAGCCTAATCCACTGAACCACCCAGGCGCCCCGTGAGTGATGATTTTAACAGAGAAGAACAGTGTGTCTGGATTAGTACTGATAGAGAATCCACAATGTGCACAGCAAGGAAGGGTATTATAAAACAAAGAATTAGAGGTTGTGCCTGAATACCCCACGCAGATTTGTTCATAGAAAACAACTGATGGTCAACAACTTGTCTCCTGATCAGGTCTCAGTTTTGAAAGGAATGGTGAAAATCATGAATATGATCAAAATATGGCCTCTGATTTTACTTATTTTCTGGCTGCTGCAAGAAGAGTCAAGCAGTGAATCCAAGATCACTTTTTGACAACAAAATATGCTGGCTATCAAGGGGCAAGATGCTACACGTGCTTTTGCAACCAAGGCTGAGATCTCCTCGAGACACTGAAACAATGTCAGTAACCATTCTGACTTTCAGAGAGTTGCTCAAGTGTTGCATCTCAGCGATAGGTTCTTTAACTAGAAGAGTCTGAATTGCCCCCATTCAGGGTTAAGCTGTAATGATGTTTTATATGAAGGCTGAGATAGAGAAATTTCTTAAAAACAAATTGGTTCTAGCATCTTGATCTCTAAGAGTTGGACTCTTTCCCATCAGTTGCTCATTATTTTCACTTGTGGAAAAAGGCAACTGATGACATATCATTGGATGTGGTGGGATGACACATGAAATAACAACATTTCATGTATTTTCAGTCTCTACTATCCTTTTATTTGCCACATTATCCCTCCCCACTCAAGGTAGACATTGGCCTTCACAGCCTCAGGAAAGGAATGTAGCCAGTTGAATTAGAAAAAAAAGAAAGAAGTTAATTCTTTTTTTCTCTTTTTTTAGCCACTTTATTGAGGTATGACTGACATATAAAAAGCTGTATATAGTTAATGTGTACAACTTGGTGAGCTAAGAGGTAAGTATCCATCCAGGAAACCACCATCACAATCCGTGCCATAAATCTTGACTTCTGAGAGTCTAGCTGGTTTTGCCCTAATATGGAAGGAAAGGAGGTACCAGGTTTCTAGGCAGAAAGAACCAGGTAAGAGTTTGGAAAGGAAGCAGTGCAGTCCATTTCGCACAGGAGTCCCAAGGGTGCCCCCATTACCTCCTCCACAAGCAGAGTCCCAAGACAGGCACCACATGATCTTCTTCAAGCTTTGAGATTAGACCCTCTAGCACAAATGGAAGAGCATTGAGTCTAAGCATGAGAGGGCCAGGCTTGGTTCCTGTGACATAATTGCAGAGAAGGGAATTCATAAGTTCTTGTATCCGTACACAGACCTCCAGAGAAGGCCCAAAACTTAAACTAGAAAAAGAAAACCTTTTTGCTTTCAATCGGCTCATTTGCATCAACAAATATACCTGCTATGTTCACCATGTAAACACAACCCATCGTAAACTCATGTCATAAAGCCATGTCATAAAGCCATGACTCTGCTGTGGTCTGAATGTTTGTGTCCCTCTAAAATTAATATGTTAAAATTCTAACTCCCAAAGGTGATGGTATTTGTAGCTGGGTATTTGGATGGTGATAATGTCCTGAAGGTGGAGCCCTCAGGAATGAGATCAGTGCTCTTTCAAATAAAATCCCATAGAACTCCCTAGCCCCTTCCACCCTGTGTGAGGATACAACTAGAAGTCAGCTGTCTGCAACCCAGAAGAGGGACCTCATCCAACCAGGCTGGCATCCTCATCTAGGACTTCCAGACTCCAGAGTTGTGAGAAATCAGTGTCTGTTATTTATAAGCTCCCCAATCTCTGACATTCTGTTATAGCAGTCTTATCAGCCTAAGACATCCTCCTTGACCTTACGTGTCTGTCAAACTTCTGTCCCATTTCTCTGTTTCCCTTTATGGCAAAACTCAAAAGAGCTGTCTACTCTTCCTGTCTCTACTGTCCTCCTGCTGTTCTCTCTTGCACCCATTTCAGGCAGGCTTTGACCTTACTCTTCCACTGAAGGTGTTCTTTTCAAGCTCACATATGACCTCTATATTATCCTATCCAAGGTCAATCTCAGTCCTTAAATTACTTGCAATCATCCTTATAATAATATATAATAAACGTCAATTCCATTCTTCCAGTTGCTCTAGTCAGAAATTTTGGAGTCCTTTCTGACTCCTTTCTCTTTCCTACATCTAGTCCATTAACTAATCCAATGGGCTCTACCAGAATGATTTTTATTATTATTTTTTTTTATTATGTTATGTTAGTCACCATACAGTACATCATCAGTTTTTGAGGTAGTGTTCTAAGATTCATTGTCTACCAGCATAATATATCCAGAAACTTAGCACTTATCCCTGTCTTTAGGGCTACACCCCAGCACAGCTTCCATCATCTTTCACCTGGATTATTGCAAAGGTTTTCTGAGAATTTGCTTCTATTTTTGCTGCCTGTAACAGTCTATTTTCCATATATATATTACATACATACACATTCATGCATGTACTTATTTATATGTCTGTGTGTATATGTGCATATATATGTATATGTTATGTGTATGTTATGTGTATGCTTAAATATATGTATATATGCCATATTATATATGTAATTGTGATTAATATATTAAGACCATGAAATATGGGTATAGAAATAGATATACGGATGGATGGATGGATGGAACAGAATATATATATATACATATATATATATGTCTGTGTGTGTGTGTGCGTGTGTGTGTGTGTGTGTGTGTATACACGTGGGAACAACATAATCATGTTACATTAAAAATCATACTGGTATTTCTATGTCAACTACATTAAATATATAAGTTAATTTGAGGAAAATTCACACCTTTACAACAGTAATTTTTCCTCTCTAGGATTATGACACATCACTCTTTAGTATTTTTTTAAAGATTTTATTTATTTATTTGACAGACAGAGATCACAAGTAGGCAGGGAGGCAGGAGGGGGGGGGGGGAAGCAGACTCCCTGCTGAGCAGAGAGCCTGATGCGGTGCTCAACTGCAGGTCCCTGAGATCATGACTTGAACCAAGGGCAGAGGCTTAACCCACTGAGCCACCCAGGTGCCCTCTCTTTAGTTATTTTTGTGTTACTTTCTACATACAGGTATTTGGGTTTATTCCTGGGCATTTTCTATTTTGTTCTTATTATTATTTTGCTTAATTATTTTGTTGGACAATTGTTATTTGCTGTTGTAGAAAGAATCTTCTTATCATTTACACATTCTAAATCATCATGGTCAAGATAAAAGAACGTTCTGAGTTTTGTTTACTAACATTTTATCTGGCCACTTTAATGAATACCCTTACCTTTTTAGTATTTTTTTTAGTTAAGGGTTTTATATAGAGATAAAATATTATCTTCAAAATATTATACTTTTGTCTTTTTCTTACCAGTATTTACACATCTTTATTAATTTTTTTAACTCACCTTATTCCATTGGTTGGTATTCCTAGTGTACTTCAGGAGCCATCTTGGAATTCTGCCTCTCATACTCCTGTTAACTTATTATTTATGTTATAGTTTTATGAGGGGTGTATTTTATAAAGTAAAGAAGATACCTATAATTATTTTTTGTCAAAAAAGGATATCAAATTTTATCAGCACTATTTTAACACCTATTGAGATAATCCTGGTGTTCATTTCCTTTAATATGTTAATGTAGTAGATTATATCAATACATTTCTCTTTTTTAAGATTGTATTTATTTGACACAGAGAGAGACACACAATGGGAACACAAGCACGGAGAGTGGGAGATGGTGAAACAGGCTCCCTGCCAAGTAGGGAGCCTGATGCAGGGCTCCATTCCAGGACCCTGGGATCATGACCTGAGTAGAAAGCAGACACTTAGTGACTGAGCCACCCAGGTGCCTCCATTTCTTTTTTTCAAGATGCATTTATTTATTATTTGAGAAAGAGAAGGCATGGTGGGGGAGGGGTAAAGGGAGAGAGAAAGAGAGAATCTCAAGCAGGATCCCTGCTGAACTCTGAGCCTGATTTAGGGCTCAGTCTCACAGCCCTGATATACCTGAGCTGAAATCAAGAGTCAGACATCTAACCGACTAAGCCACCCAGACATTCCTATCAACACATTTCTTGATTAAGTTTTCTTTATTTGGCTAAATCCTATGTATCAATTAGGAGCTACTTTTGGCTGCTAATGATAAATGGAACAGTGGCTTAAATCAGTTAGCAGTTAATTCTCTCACGTCAGGGTAGTCCAGAGCTGGTCTGGAGACTGTACCCAGTTATCAAGAAGCCAGACTACTTTCTTCAGCCTCCCCATCCTTCACCTGCAGTTCCATTCTTCACTTTGCCTCATTATCTGCGATGGTTGTGGGTACTCCAACTAACACATCTGTGCTCCAGGCAGGAGACATGACAAGTGCGTCAGGCAGGGTCCTGGCAAGACCTGGAGTAATGGAGTGCATCTAATGATGGACTCTTCACAACAGTGTGGGCAGGGTGAAGGGAAATAAACAAGGAATGGTAAAGAACCCAGGGATTAGCAACAGCAGAAAGCCCTTACGAATTGTAAGTTTAAAGGGGAGAAGGGGAGGAAATGGTTGCAGGAATACAGAGAGAGCTGCAGCAGTAAGGGAAGCAGCCACTGTCAATGTATGGCCTGACAGGGAGGGAGCCCAGAGGAGAAATAGACTGATTTCTCCGCTCTTCCAGGCTCCACCTCCTGCTGGTGCCTCTCATTGGACAAATATAGCTAGAACCTAAAGGGTGAAGATACTTGCTAACGGGTCCATCCAGGTCAGCCGCTTGCCGAGCCACAGAGCAGAGTGGGTAGAGTGGGAAAGGGCTGAGAGTGGCTCTGCAGAATAGACAGCACAGAGGAGGGAGAGGATGAGAGGAATCGGGCCAGCTGCCTGTCCCCACTGTAAGAGTTCTCATGGAATCCCTACTGAGAAATTTCACTAACATTGTCTTTGCCAGTGCTGAATTACATCATCCCATAAATCTGTAGGTGATATTGGGAAATGTAGGCAGTAATTGCTTCTTCATTTGCTTGTTTTCAGCTTGGCTCATTCCCCACCAAATAAAATTAAACTACGGTTACAAAGGAAGAAGAGAATGGATAATGAGTAGACAACTGACAGTCTTCGCTACAGCCTATTTGATCTGCTGCTCCAGTCAATCGCTAACATATTACTTAGGATTTGGGATCTATTTTCCAAGATAAGATTGCCTATAGTTTTTCCTTTGGTGCTAAAACTGTCGTTTGTGGAACTCAATGTAGTATAACCTTGTAGAACATGAAAGTAAACTCTCCATGCCATCATATGCTATGAAACTATTAGTATTACATATAAACTTTCTTGATTTTCAAAATTATTGGGATATGCTTGTATATTCTCTTGTAAGGTATATTCCCTCATAAACTGTTCTCAGTAACTAGTTACATCCCCTTTCTTATATCTGATTTGTTTAGGTGTGTCTCCTCTCTTGGCACAGTTTCAAAGATTGGTCTCTGTTATTTATTTCTTTTAGTTTTATTGATCAAGCTTAATTTTTACATTTTATTAATGTGTGTTTTGCCTTTAGTAATTACTTTTGTCACTTTTTTTGAGATTGCTGTGCTTTATCATCTTGTGTAAAAATTAGGCCATTTATTCTGAATATTTTATGTTTTCTAGTATATGACATGACATCTCCCTGTGAATTCTACACTGGATACATCTCTGGATAGGTTTTGGTTGAGAGTGTTCTCATGGTTGATTATTTCTAAACAGCATAGAAATTTTGGTCATGAGTTTTTACTTTAACCCAATGATTATGTAGGAAAATATTAAAATATTTTTGTTCACCTTTTTGTGGTCTATTTCAAATCCTATTGAATGAAGTTAAAGAATATGACCTGTGTGTGATCTCTGTTTTTGAGAATTTGTTGAGATTTTCTTTGTGGCTTCATAGAGGGTTAATTATATTTTTGTCCACTCAATCTATTGATTTCAGATGGCTAAGTTCAGGTATCCCAACAGGAGTTGTGGACTATGGATTTTCAGTTTATCTTTCCATTTATAGTAATTTTTAAATCATATATTTCCAAACTATGTTACTAAATGTGTAGGAAACTCAATACAAAATGTCTATTTTGTCACTTTTATTGTTTCTCATCTTGAATTCTATCTTGCTTGTTATTAATACTGCTATCTATGTTTTCCTTCTGTGAACATTCACATGGAATATCTTTTCCATCCTTTCATGTTTTTTACCTTCATGTGTCATTTTGTTTTAGGTGCATCTCTCAGAAATAGTATGTAATTAGATTTTTTTACACCCAGTCTGGGCATTTCTGTCTTTAATAAAGGGATTGATTTGCAATTATTATGGTTACTGATCCATGCTATCTTAATTTGTTTTCTATTTACATAAGAATTTGTTATTGTTTTTCTAGCTTTTCTGCCCAGCCTCTGTTGTCTCTCACGTTTTCCTTAGTCTATGTGTTTTTTCCTGTAGTGGTTTGCAAGTTGTACATCCCTACTTCTATTTCTATAGCAAGAACCCTTAAATTCTGTCTACATATTTAATCTTATATTTGTAAAGTCAACATCTAGAGTTAACACTAACAATGCTAATAGTAATAGCTGACATTTATGGAGTGCCAGACACTGTTCCAAGTGCTGTACAACTATTAATTAATTTCAGCTTCACAGCACTTCAGCAAGATGGTTTTAATTATTTCCATTTTACAGATGAAGAAATCTGAGGCAAGGAGAGGTAAGTAAACTTTCCAAAGTCATACAGTGAGCAAATAGGACTTGACCCAGCCAATTGATCCTGCAGCCCAGGTTCTAAACCGCCACCATGATCCAGCCTCTCTGCAGTGATAGAATCAGGTCAATGGCCTTTGAACTCTAACAAGAACTTTAGTGTGTGTTCTTTGACTGCTCTTGCCCTCCATTTTTAGATCATGTGGTATTTAATTTCTTACTGTTACCCTCCTTTTTATTTCTAAAAATATTATTCATCAACTATTCTTTGGACTGAACTATAACTTTTACAGTTCACTTCCCTTTTGTGCATTTCATGTCATCTTTTGTTCTTATATTTATTATTTCATTTTGCTGACTACAGCATCAAGACATTCAAAGGTTTAGGGGCACCAGGGGGCTCAGGTGGTTAAGCATCTGCCTTCGGCTTATGTCATGATCTCAGGGTCCTGGGACTCCCTGCTCAGCAGGGAGTCTGCTTGTCCCTCTCCCTCTGTCCCTCACCCCCACTATTGCTCTCTCTCTCTTGCTTTGTTCTCTCTCTTTCAAATAAATAAATGAATTCTTTTTTTCTAAAAAAAAGAAATTCAAAGGTATAAAAAAAGAGAAAGGAATTCAAAGGTGTGGATTATAAACTTTTGGGGCTCAAGTATGACTGAAAATCACCTTATTTTACTTTTCCGCACAATACCTTGTTTAGCTAAGAATAGGATTCAAGGTTCAAAATAATTATCACTTTTACCATCTCATCCTATCCTCTTCTCACATCCAGTATTATTGATGAGAAGTCTGATGTGAATCTAATTCTTGTTCTTTTGTATGTGATCTCTGACAGCTGTTAGGATTTTTTTCTTTATCTTTGGGGTCCTGAGATTTTACTATGATATCCAAAAGTAAGTATATTTTTCATTCATTCTCTGTAGCATTTGCATCTTTCAAGTGTCGTGTGTTTCTTTAGCTCTGGAACATTTTCTTCTATTATGGATTCTATCCCCTCTATCATCTGTTTCATCTTTTTTTTCTAGAACTTTTTTCGGAAACAATTCTCCAGTTACTTGCCCTGAGAGGTATCCTGGAGACTCTCCAGCTACTTACTTCTATTGTTTGTGAGTTTGAAGTGATCTCTTGTGTGTATGTTGGCCTTAGTTTCAGTCTGATCTGTATTCTATCTTCCAGAGATTCCTTAATGTTTCTGGCCTCGGGATGGCAATCTTTCTTGTTTATCAGCACTGCTTTACATTTATTGCTTTCCTGTAAAACATATTTTTATGTATTTTCTAATGATGTTAGACAGAGGGGCTGAAGATATATGTTCTTAATCTGCTATTTTGATCCAAGCCTCCACATTTATTTTAGTCTTATTTTACAGTATATGATTTATGTTGCCTCACAAACTTTCAAGAGCTAGGCAGGTTAAAAATAACAAATACATAAACATAAATAAACATCATAGAAGTTATTGAGATGTTACCTGTTCCTTTTCATACAAGTACTTACCACAAACCCCTGCATCTCTGAAAGCTGTCAGTCATATGTTATTTTGCAGACAGTTTTGGGGGCTTGTGCCCTAAACCATTAGGGATCCAGGGGCAGAAATATGATGGTTTCTCCATGGGGAAAGATTATTTCAGGTCCCTCAGGCCCACAAGTGGGAAGAAGAGGTAGACTATAAGACTCACTCATCAAGGGACTATATCTGTTTCATTGCTCTATTACTTGTGCCTAAGCCATATTTGTTGTTCAATAAATGAATAGAAAAAAAGAACTTGTTGTCCAGAGAGAAGGTGTCCATTATGCAGTCATACTTGTGTTTTCCTGCTCTTATATGAATGCCAGAATGAGATTTTGACCCATGGCCCCCTGTGGATACAATCTCAAAGGCAGACATATGTAAATTCTTTCAGCAGTAATCCAGAATCCTTCCTCTATCCATTAACAAAAAAATAAGAGCTAATATTCACTTGGTGCTTATTCCATGTCACTCTTCTAGGTGCTTTATATGTGTAATCTCATTTTATCTTTATAACAACCCACTGATAGACACTTTGGTTATCTCCAGTTTACAGATCAGCACACTGAAGCTCAGGGGGATTAAGTTGCCTGTGGTCACATAATTGTGGTAATAGAGCCATGATTTGCCCTGAGGCAATTGAATTCTGAAGGGGAGCAGAATGTACCAACCCAAAATATTCCTCTTTGGCATACTGATTATTTTGAGCTGGTTATTTTTTTTAAAAAAAGCAGCAGATGTGGTGAGGTTTTGAAAATCAGGTATAAGATAACTTTTTGTAAGAGACATTTACATTTACAAGAGAAATCACCATTTTAAGGGTGTCTTCCTCCCTGTACCAGGAATGTGGGGGCAGTGGACTCAAAATCACTAGAAACTGCTACCAGTGGAGGAGAAGGTGACTTAAATCCAAATAACAACCTCTCCCTTATTACCATTTCCTGGTCACCTTTCATAATTGACTCTGCATCCCCCAAAATCTTCTTGTGTCTTTAGCTGAGGATGGTATTTAAGGTGGTGGTTTTGGCTATTTTGGAGAGTGATTTACTTTTCTTGTGTCTCTCCCATGTTTCATCCTAAGATGAAACAGGAGGTAAACATGTTATTAAACATTTGTTTGATTTTCTTCTGTTAATCTGTCTCATATCAATTTAATTCTCATACCAGCCAAAAGAATCTTGAAAAATAAAGAAAAAAAATTTCCTCCCCAACAATTCTGCCTGCTAAATTGCTATGACATATTGCCTCTATGCCAGATCTTTTTTGCTGGTCTTTCCCCATTTTATCTTTAAAAATGTCTTGAAGCCTTTGTCCAGATCACTGCACCTGATTCCAGAGTCTCTTAGGACATAGCTTTAGAGGTTCAACCTGGTCTTTTATTAGCCAGTTCCATAAAGTCAAGACACTGAGTCAGATCTGAGTCACTGCACTCTGGCCCAATGCAGTGTTCCCTCAACCAAAGATGTCTTGCATGAAATTATGTAAATCTGGTTGTAAATTCTCCTCATAAAAATCTGGAATGGATAGAAACAATTTCTGATGTTAATATTATTAGTAAGGAAATAGTCATTTAATCAATGTTGTACTGTCCTTTAGAACTTATGATACCTCTACCTATCGATTTATGGATCATACATTTGTGCATAAACAATATTTTAACTCTATCACACACCTCATAAAATGAGCAGGACCAATCCACAAATGATGTAACAGTCTCTCTCCTCCCAAAGGAGATTTTTTTCTTTCCTGCCTGACAGACCCAGTGCCTTAAACCCAAAAGCCCATCTCTTATGCATTCATTTTTGGCTGTGTCATTTTTCAGAGTTGCACTTATAACTTTTAACCATATTTATAAGGAGTGAGGTATTATATTAAACCAGTGGATTAATGTAGTATTTGAATTTAAAACATTCCATTTTTGGCTCTATTTTGCCATGTTTCGGCCAAGTATACATATATCTGTGAAATGCGATTTAGATTTTTCTTTGCTGCTTGCTGGTTTTCTGCTAGTTTATTTTTCCTTTACCTTTTGTAACATTGCCTTCTGTCTGGACATTTTTAACTCTTGAGAACTGCAGTAATATATGTTATAAGAAGCAGCAGGTAATCCCATAGATGATGAATTAGGTGGCCATGTTCAAAGACAATCCATTAGGAGTTTGCACAGTATGCATGGTGGGAGTTTGAGGAGGAGGAAAGAGTCCCTGTAAATAAGGATATTGCTTTGACCAATATTTGATAGAGGAACAACTAACTTTATGTTTGTTTGTTTGGTTTTTTTTTTGAAGGTCAAGCAAAGGTTTATTTCGTTTTTTTTTTCTAACTTTATGTTTTCATGATCTGGAAGGGGTTGTTCCTGTGCACCCTGATATTTATAGACTGGAAGCTGGGGAGGGAAATGTGTCTTGCCTGGAAAAGGTTAAAACAGATTTGTAACCAAAGAGATATGTCTAAGGGGTCTCCGTTGAGATTTAAATACGCTAAAACAACAACAACAACAACAACAACAAAAACCCTACACTTCACTTAGATGGATTGAGTCCAGGTTTTCCCTTTAAAAAATAGAATTGAAATTGGAGACCCCCACCTCGGATAGCAAAGGTCTCTTACACTGAACCCTGTGTATGTGGATCAAGTTTCTCTTTTTCCAAACAGGATTGAATTGAAAACCAGCCTAAACTGATCTCCTACCTTACTCACCCCACCCCCAACCTGGAACTGAACCCAAAGAATCATTTTAAAGTCTCAAATCCCAAGTGTAAGTAAATTACAATAGCCCTCCCCCCATCAAAAAAGTTAGATATTTCTAATACTCTTAAAAACAGAGCCAGCTCAAACTAGCTTGGATCTACATTTGTTAGACCTAAATACATGGAGAATAACATCAGATATGACTCAAAGGAGAATTTTACATGTGGGCTTCTTGGGTGTGTGGCTTTCATCTATGTTGAACTGACTAAAAACAATCCCTGTAGTAAATAAGTAGCAAATTTATTCTGCAGCATGGGGGAAGGGAGGACCTACTCTAAATGGGTGTGTGTGTGTGTGTGTGTGTGTGTTTATTGGGGGTGATGTGTGTTGGGGGTGATGTGTACAGAAGGAGGATAGTGTGATTTGTATTAAATCTCTTATAATCACATTCAAGTTGACAAGATAACCTATCACTTAAGAAGAAGCTAATTATACAGTGGATTGTCTGGGACCACTCTGTTGTTATCATCTTCCCGCTGAAAACTGTGTTTTAAAACCTTCGCACCAACACAAAGACTCCGATCTATAGAGCGTTCACTGCCATGCACAAAACTACTCTGGTTAAAAATTTCCTGAGGGACATCCCCTGTTACCCTCTGCCCCCACCCACACACATATACAACAGATATCATGATTATAGCCTCATGTTGCCAGCATCTGGAAGGCACATGGACATACTCTAAGATGAAACAAGCCTTGGGGTTTTGGTGCGATAAGTGAATTGCTAAGTGAGTTTGCCTGTTTCATCCAAGTAACTAAGATGTAGATGCAATAAATACATGTGTCTGCCAAGGAAGACTCTGGTCTCTGATACCCGCTCTCGGTGACTTCAGGGTGGCTATGTGTGCTCTTGAAAACAGAAATCTGTTCCCGTTTCTGATTTTTATTAATCTGCCTTCAGAAGTTTGAATTTCTGATTCAGGACCTAGAAGTCTTAACAAGGGAAGTACAGAAGGCAGTGGAAATAAGAATGTGTGCTTTTGCTGCACACAACAAAAGGATTCAGGTGAAAATGAGCAAAACTGGAATCCCACCTGAAAGTAGAATTTGCAACACTAGGTAGCAGCTGCCTATGAAGGTGTGTGGGGAATTTATTTTTTTCCAAGTTACAAATTAAAAGGGGTTCTTTGGCTAAAGAAAGATTTGGGGGAAAACAAACTCGAACTGCCATAAATCTGAGACAAAGATATTCAGAGCGGTAATGAGAGACATTTGGAAGCAATAGCATTGTATGCCTCCTGAGTGATTGCTTGATTTTAAGGAAGTGATCTTCTCCACCCCAACCCCCCCCCCAAAAAAAAACAACAAACCTTTTGAACTTTCAGAACTCCATTTGTGTTGATCTAATTTTTCAAGGCTAAAAAGGCTGTCTGGGTGAAATTGACACTCATTTCTAGGCATACATTACATGTCATAACCAGATTACTGTTTTCCTGATCCCTCTCCACTGTTTCTTCCTCACTGATGAGTCATTACATTGTGGGTTGCCACCTCAGGTCACCCAAGAAGGTCTCCATACATCATCACGGCTGGAATCTGTCACTTTTGACTGGCCCTTGTTTTGAAGCCTGCGATCTGGTGTTAGGGAAGTCGGTACCCATTGACCTTTCTGGTGTAACTCCTAGCATAGACTGCTTGTTTAGCTTTTAGAGCCTTTAGGTTGATTAGACAGAGTGATTAAATCTCCTGGATATGTTCACTTACATTGAATGTTCTTGGACATTAATTTTAATGCTTTCTAAGTGACTTGGCTTTATAAGGTGTTAAGTGACCTAAATGGATAGAAAATAGCTCAGGGTCCTCAAAAAGGCTTCCCCCCAAATTGGGTGGGGGAGTTTCTGAATGAGAGACCTTGTGGGAAAAGTCATTCTTGGGGAGTTTTCCATCTCTTCTTACTTCTCACTATCAGGAGGCTCCTGGTTACTTGTTTGACAGCAAGGTTGTGAGTGAGGGATAGCACAATGAGGAAGGGCAAACAGCCCAAATGTGCAAGCTTCAATCAGAGTGCCTCCCTCAGAAATCCTTCAGAGAAACATTTCATTTCTGAAGATAAATCTGGTTTAACTACTAAAAAATGAAAGCAATTCCCCCAAAGCAAAGCCATAGCCATAGCCATAGCCATATATGGCTATTTCTTTCCATGGCCAGTCCCAAAGAAAGCTACAGACAATTTTTAACCTCCAAAAGTGGCATGTTTCTGTAACTTGCATTCCAGAATCAAGTATTTCTTATTCAGCTTGCATCTCTACCTGAAAATGACAACTCAACATGAAAATGTTAATTGACCCTTAATAATTGGCATTAGGGAAAAAATGATTTCTAATCTGTGGTAACTCTGATGCCTATAGTCCTCATTAGAGGGCCATCAATACATATTAAAATGCATGTTAAAATCAAGATCATCAGAAAAATATTTTATTTAATGACAGTTGAGTCATTGTCACATATGATTAAGTAATGAGGGCTATGTGATTCAGCTAATGACATCTTTACTAATTTGAAAAATCTTACAAAAGAATTCCCAGCTAATTATGATTGACTTGTTTTCTCTTGATAAGTAAGGTTATTTTTAAAAAAGTTAAAAGAGAAATCCTGTTTTAAAATCATAATCTGTTTGAACCTATTTGCATTTTAAGTTTTCTAAAATCTATATTAAAAAGGACATTTATAGGACCAATTATAGCTCTTTTTGGTTTAACCACCATTCATTGGGTACCCACTTGGGGAAGGTACTAGAGATATCATCATGGACAAGACAGAAGATTATGGAGACTAGTGTAGGTAGCAGGTGGGTATACAAATTATAGTGCATCTTACAACATACAAAGGATACATGCATTCAAGGAAGGGTATACAAAGTGTTATAGGAGGAGAGGGGAGGCAGGTTATTGCATGGTAGAGGTGATGTTGGAGGCTGTTATGGACCTGAATAGGATGGCAGGGAGCCAAAAGGATAGGAAAGGAAGTTATAGGAGGGGCCCATTTGAACAAAAGTATGAAGGCATGAGACTGATGATGGATGTAATAGAAGGGGGAATAATCCAGTATAACTCAGATTTTAAGGGGGTGCTATGATATGAGGCTGGACAAGTGGTTTGTGAACTAGTTTTAAGTCAACTTTGAATGCCCAGTTGAAGTGAGAGTTGGATGTAATTCTTCAAGCCCCCAAAATATACAGTCAAATAGTCAAACCTCAAGTCAAGGAGTGTGATGGGCATGAGAATGTCTATGAGGGGAACAGGAAGGAAAGAGGGAAGGAAGGCTGGGCAGAGTGGGGGGACTCTGGCAGAAGGGCTAGTTGCTCGGGGTTTTCCAGGTTTTTTTTTTAATACAATTAGATATGTCACTAAGATAAGCATTTACTTTAGGTTGAATGTAGGAAAGATTGAAATTATTATTACTTTATTGTTTGTGAGAAAAATTGAGACAGAAGAAACTGGCAACTAAATTTTTTTGTAGTGTGTGATCAGCATGAAGACTCATCCATCCACCTGGGGGGGTGAATGCTTTTTATGTGTCAGGCACTGGGTTAAAAGCTAAAGCTACAGAGACAAATAATAAAACTATGTTCCTACTCTTCAAGGGGGTCACAGATTGTGAGACCAAGAGATGAATAATCCTTCCCCATGCAAAGGAGTCAGTGCTAGACTCCAGGTCAGGAAAAGGTGGCAACAAGGTGGGAAGGATCAAGTTCTTGGATGGGTCTGGGAAAGCTTCCCAAAGGTATAAAAGTATAGTCTGGCAGCTCATATCCATTCCTGATGGATATGAGGTGGTATCTCATTGTAATTATGGATCTTGTCCTTATAAAGAGGAATGGTTTGTCAGAGATACCAGACTTTATAGAGAAACCTCCAAGTTGCCTTACTGGAAAGCCCAGAGTGTCCAGTCCTGAAGAGTAAGGACCATAGGTAGTAGGGAGAGGATAGGCGTTGGTGCCTATAAGAGCCTTGAGGTGGGATGGGCTAAAAGACAAGATGAAATTGGCTGGGGGAAAGCCTGGGAATTGTAAAAAGGAAGCCAGAAAGCAAAGAACATATCTTTTCTTCCTTCTGAGGGCAAGAAGCTTCCTACCAGATATTACCTATTGCTTTTATTGAAGGTTTAGAGCAAGAGATCATGAAAGCCGTGCTTATTTGTTTTTCTTTTTTAAAAATTGTGGTAAAATATAACTAACATAAAATTGACCATCTCAACCATTTTTGAGTGTACAGTCCAGTAGCATTAAGTACATTCACAGTGTTGTGCGGCCAACTACCACTAGCCATCCCCCTAAATCCTTTCATCTTGCAAAACTGAAAGCCTGGCCCCATTAAACACTAACTCTCCAGGCTTCCCTTTCCTCAGTCCCTGACAACCACCATAATTCTTTCTGTCTTTATGATTTTGACTATTCGAAGTACCTCATATAAGTAGAACCATATAGTATTTGTCCTTTTGTGACTGGTTTATTTCACTTAGCATAATGTCTTTAGTGTTCATCTTTGTAGCATATTGTGCAATTTTCTTCTTTTTAAAGGCTGAATAATACTGCATTGTCTGTATGTTCCAAATTTCACTTATCCTTTCATTGGTCGATGGACATTTGTGTTACCTCCCTGTTTTAGCTATTGTGAATAATGCTGCTATGAAATGGGGTATACAAATGCCCTTTCAAGACTCTGTTTTAAGTTATTTTGTGCATATACCCAGAAGTAGGATTGTTGGGTCATATGATAATTACATTTTTTAATTTTTGGGAACCTTCATACTGTTTTCCATAGCAGCTATACCATGTTATAGTTCCACCGACAGTGCACAAAAGGTTCCAATTCCTCCACATTTGTGCCAACATTTATTGTTTTCTGCTTTCTTGATAGTAGCCATCATACTATGGCTATGAGGGTTATATGGCTATGAGGTGGTATCTCATTGTACTTCTGATCTGCATTTCCCTAATGAATTGAGCATCTTTTCATGTTACTAGTTATTTGTATATCTTTTTTGGGAGAAGTGTCTATTCTAATCTTTTGCCCATTGTTGAGTGAGGTTGTTTGGGTTTTTGTGGTTGAGTTTTAGGAGCTCTCTATGTACTCTAGATACTAATTTTTTATCATATATATGACTTGCAAATATTCTCTCCCATTCTATGGGTTGCTCTTTTACTCTACAGATAGTGTCTTTTGATGCACAAAATTAAAAGAGTTTCATGGGGCGCCTGGGTGGCTCAGTGGGTTGCCTCTGCCTTTGGCTCAGGTCATGATCTCAGGGTCCTGGGATTGAGCCCCGCATCAGGCTCTCTGCTCAGCAGGGAGCCTGCTTCCGCCTCTCTCTGCCTGTCTCTCTGCCTACTTGTGTTCTCTCTCTGTCAAATAAGTAAATAAAATCTTCAAAAAAAATAAAAGAGTTTCATGACTCTTTTAGACTATTTAGACTATTATTTATACTAGTTACCTGTGCCTTTGGTAGTATAGCCAAGAAATCACTGCATAATCCAATGTTGCAAAACTTTTGTCCTGTGTTTTCTTCTAAGAGTTCTATTGTTTAAGGTCTTACATTGATACATTTTGAGTTAATTTTTATGTACAGTGTTAGGTAATGGTCTAACTTCATTCTTTGGCATGTGGATATTCAGTTTTCCCTGCACCATTTGTTGAAAAAGGAAGCCAAGATTATTGGTATTAACTTTAAAAATGGGTTTAAACCAATCACTACCCCACCTGCTTCTAAGTGTTTTTTAGAAGAACAGAAAAGATAACCCATTTCTCAACCCATCATAATACATACGACTAAAAAGAGATGACCATAACAAGATCTGAGTAACTCATGAAATATGGTATAAAAAGGACATTCTGAACATGATATCCTACTCTTTTTTAGTTCATTCATCACAGCCCTTGGACCCTCTGTGTTCTGTTTTCCCCACCCTGCTCCTGCAGCCCTCCCCATGGGGAACTGTCATTGGTTTCTGTTCAATGTTTGCCCACAGTCCTAACTAATTGCAAGTGGCAGAGTTGAGATTGGGCCTTGATTGCTCAGAAACATGTTGGTTATTTGATAAGCAGGTAGAATTAACTCTTGGGCATCTGTAGCCTGGTCCTTAGGGATGTTTGTAGGAACTGGCCTTGTGTCTGTCGGTAAGGACAGCCAGCCATAAGGCTTCACCTCTTACAGCCACTGCTACTGACATAGATTAAAGCTAGGATGGCAATTAAAGTGGCTTATAGCTCTAGTGAAAGGGACTTTCAGGGGTTAGAGCTGAGGCCTGTTGAAATAAAGGGAGGTAATCTCTAAGATGTCAGATAAGTCCATGTGTCCAGGAAGGGTCACTGTGCTGTTTTTACAGGTGTCACCCTGAAGACACTGTCCTCAAATAACAATGTTCATGAAATAGAATTAAAACTGGTTTTGGCAATTAATAAGGATAATTCCTTGCTAAATAAAATAAACAAACCAGTTGTTATAGTGCTGTGTCAAGTTCTGAATTCAACTACTCTCTACTCAATCAAAACACTTGATATGGTTTAAATAAACTAAAGAAATAGGTTGCTCACATAATATGCTTTTTGTAGTGAATAAAGGTAACTATAGCCAATCCCTTCAGGAGTGCATGTGTGTTGAGTTTAGGATTATGCTGCATCATCTAAACTCACCAATAATAATGATGGCAAAATAGTAGCCCCTATTCACCGAGCACCTACTAAGTTTACATAATAAAATATAAATGTGGGGCACCTGGGTGACTCAGTGGCTGAGTGTCCAGTTCTTGGTTTTGGCTCAGGTCATGATCTCATGAGTTGTGGGATCGAGGCCCCCATCTGACTCCCTGCTTAGCATGGAATCTACTTAAAGATTCCCTCCCTCTCCCCCAACCCCCACTCATGCTTGCTCTGTCTCTCAAGTAAATAAATCTTTAAAAAGGAAATGCATGATTTCACTTAATTATCACAATAGCCTTTCGAAGTAGACATTTTTTTTTTCCATTTTCCAATGTGTTCAGTTCTCGCTCTACTCTCCCAGGCTGCCATTTTACTTGTTCTCTTGTGGCTAGAAAGAGACTGGTCTAACAGTTAAGAACAATATATTCACTTCATACCCACCACAGTGTGTCTTGCCTCCCATGCTGATGGCCTTCTAGAAATTTCACCCCTTCTTGATCTGTCCTTTGGCAAAATTAATTTTTCCTGGAGGAGATAGTAGTGGTTAGAAGGGGGCATGAGGAAGACTTTTGGGAACAAGTTAATATTCTATTTCTTGATCTGGATGGTTTTCCATGGGTGTGTTCACTTTAAAAATTCATTGTTTTTATAATTTTCTGTGTATATATACTATACTTTAAAAAAAAAAAGCTCCTGGGGCGCCTGGGTGGCTCAGTGGGTTAAGCCGCTGCCTTCGGCTCAGGTCAGGATCTCAAGGTCCTGGGATCGAGTCCCGCATCGGGCTCTCTGCTCAGCGGGGAGCCTGCTTCCCTCTCTCTCTCTCTCTCTGCCTGCCTCTCTGTCTACTTGTGATCTCTCTCCGTCAAATCAATAAATAAAATATTAAAAAAAAAAAAGCTCCTATCCTGTTTGGCCCCGATCTGTTACTATTTTTTATTCCAATTTGAATAAGTTATTCAGTCTCCTGTTAAATGGCCAGGAACTGTCCTATGACAAAGTAGCAGAAGGCTAGATGGAATTAAGAGGATAGCATGCTACATGGCCAAGCAGTCTATGTGTAGATCAGTCTGGAACCTTTGATCTGTTGAGCACTGTGCTCTCTACATGATTGAGTTAAGTTAGCCATTTAGCACAAAATGGTCCCATCACAAATTGTTTTTTTTTTTTTTTTGCATAAATCCAAAGGATTCATTCTTATCCCTGGGTGTACTCTGGTCAGACCTAAGAGCAAAAGCTTTATCATTTGCATGAAGCTGCTTTTGAAAAACAAAATAGGCTCTTTGGGATACTTTTGAGCCTGTCTCACTTAGAAAAGGCCAGAAAACAATCTACTCCAGTGATTTACCTTGGGACAGAATTCAGATTAGTTTTGGTGGCAGGGATGGGGTTGTTTATCTCTTCACTATCCATCTCCCAAAGTGGATGGAAAACTATGATGAATCCCTCTGGCCCCAGGGAATGTCAAGAGCACATTAAAAAAAAGAAAAGAGTGGTAGTGACTGATGATGTTTGTTGAATACTTCATGTGTACTTAGTGAATATATTTTCCTCTTAATCCCAGTTTTCCAACCAGGATTACAGATCCATTTTACAGATTAGGAAAGTAAAGACCAGAGTGGGAAAGTGGTTTTCCAAGAATATATACATTAAAAGTGGCAGAACACAGGTTAAAATATATCCTTTCTACTATCCTACAGTATGTGTACACCCTTATCACTTAGAGGGAGGAGACAGATGAATTGAGTCAAACAACTCATTATCATCCAGAAGAAAACCTGTCTTTCTCTGTCAGTAGGAAATTTCAACCACTTTTTTTTTATATTGACAAGCAGGAGTTATAAAGACTTGGAACTGGAAAAACAAATCTGGGTTTGACTCCTGACTACCACAAAGTGTGGGACCTTGTCATTTATAATTCTAAGTCTTATTTTTTCCGTAAAATAGGGATAGCAAAGCCGCCATGTGTCACAGGATTGTTAAGAAGATCACATGAACTATAATATAGGACAATATTTGGAAATAAAAAAATGCTGTTACTGTATAAGGAGGAATTATCTGAATACAAGCTAAACAGTGACAAAACACAAAAGAGGCAAAGAGCACATATTCTGCAAGTTCAGAGAGAAAGCTATCACTTCTGGCTGTGAAAACAGAGAAGACTGCCCAGGAGAGTTGACCTATGAATGGAGTCTTGACAGATAAGTAAGATGTTGGGGCACTTGAATGACTCAGTCAGTTAAGCATCTGACTCTTGATTTTTGGCTCGGGTCATGGTCTTAGGGTCATGAGATGGAACCCTGCATGGGGCTCTGTGTTGAGCATGCAGCCTGCTTTAGATTCTCTCTCTCTCCCTCTGTACCTTCACCTACTCCCTCTCTCTCCCTCCCCAAGGGAAAAAAATATATATATATAAAAGAAATATGAATAAGATTTAGACATGTAGGCATGGGGTGGGGGTAGGATGTGAATGATGGAAGGAATAGCTTAAGCAAGAGCCAAGGCTTGGAAAATCTGTTGTATGGGCAACAGAAAGTAGTTTAGTCTGAATGGAAGAGAGGATACAGGAAGAGGAGTAGTAACAAAATATTGGTGTGGGACGGTGGTACTAGTGAGTCTTCTGGACTCTCATAGAGGATGATTTTTTTAAAAGATTTTATTTATTTATTCAAAAGAGAGAGATCACAAGTAGGCAGAGAGGCAGGCAGAGAGAGAGAGAGGAGGAAGCAGGCTCCCCACCAAGGAGAGAGCCCGATGCGGGGCTCGATCCCAGGACCCTGGGATCACGACCTGAGCCAAAGGCAGAGGCTTTAACCTTCTGAGCCACCCAGGCGCCCCGAGGATGATTTTGAATGCCAGGGCAAGGAAGTAGGACTTCCTTCTGCAAGCAGATTGAAGGCTTTCAAGGTTTTGCAGTGGAAGTGGTGAGTAAAGAGGTATATGATAGGGCTGTTTCAGGATAGGTGCTCAGCCACAATGTGGTGAGTGTATTGGCACAGGTACATGCATTGGGTGGAATGATAAATGTGTGTGTAGACCCTCAGAGAGATCATTACAGTATCCTGTAGGGGCCAAAAGCAGGCTACCCCAAGTTGGGCACTTGGCATGAACATTATTTTGAGTTAAAGTACTCAAAACCTACCAGATTCAGGAAAAGCTCTTTACCTCTCCCTCAAATGCCTGCCTGTACCAGGAAGAACGCTGTTAACAGAGATTCCTCTTTACCTAAGAAACTTACTTGCTTAACAGGGTACCTTTGTTTTCCAAACATCCCCTCTTACCTTCCTGCTTAATTGTCTTCCTCCTTTTTGTATCTGCAGACCCATGCCCCTCTCCTGAGCCCATGTAAGCATCACCTTGACCTTGATTACTGTCTTTGGAATTCCATGTCTGTGTGGATTCCCATACATATGCTATTAAATTTGATTTCTTCCCATTAATCTGCCTCATGTCAGTTTGATTCTTAGTCCAGCTAGAAGGACCTTGAAGAGGAAATTCATCCTTCCCAACAGTCCCAATAAGATGTAGTAAGGTGGTGACTAGGGGAAGCTACAGGGAAGATGGAACAGAAAGAAGAATCCATAATACAGAGAAACAACAGGACAGACCCACTGACAAGGGACAGAGAATAAAGGGATATGAAGGAGTAAAGATGTCTCAAGGCCTAGGTCCAGAGGAATAGGCAGGGGGGTGATGGTGCAGTCTCTGATACACAAAAAACTGGAGCTCTGCTGCTAGTGTCTGGAGTGTTGAAGCACTGAAGGCTGGGTACCTGGGTAAGTCTGCCTCTACTCTGACAAACAGGCAGAAGGTCATTCAAGCTTGGGTTGAATAAAACCTCTGGTAAGAACAGCTTTTCCATTTTATTGTTGCTAATAATGTAGACTCAACTATATCTGTACAGAGAGTTCCAATAATATATTTAACATCTTAAAAGTCCCTAGTTGTAGCACCAGTTAAATTGTAGTGCACACACATGGCCCACTGCTCTCTGAGATTTAATATGCTGGAAACACGTTTCTGCATCTTTAAATGAACATAACACATTTATTCAGACCTCTGGCCTCGCCTTGGTCCCATTGTTAATATGATAGACCCAGTCAAATGCTATCAGAAAAGTATGATTTATACATCAAAGATATTGTCAGAAATGGTTGAGGAAAAAATGCGTGAAGGAAAGGAACATTTCATTTGTCTTCATGTAACTCTTTAAAACCAGTGAGAGTAGCAAGATGACTGTATTCTTCAATAAACCTTTGATAACGCATTAGGAAGCTGACATGGGATCTCTTGATGGGCCATTACTACCTGCTTTGGATGCCAAGTACTTTCATCCACTCCAGAGGTATATTAATGAGGCAGGAAAGGCATATCTGGGAAATGAAATCATCATCTAAGCATGGCTTTTCTTCTTTGTTAATCATCCCTTCTTTCTTTTTTCTCCTTTCCATTTCAAAAGTTGGTCTGGGCAGAGTGAAGCCTGCTGGAGTTTTAGGAATAAGAAACGCAGGCTATTGCTCCCACTGGGTTTCTCTGACTTTTTTTTTTAAACACATGCAGGGTGCTGGCATTTTGATGTTTGCTCTTGGGTGGTTTTCCCAGGTCTTTCCTCCCTCTGACTTCTCCTTTTTGCTGGGCTTCAAAGGGGTAAATGAGGAGTCAGTGGCCACATTGAGCAGTTGAAGTAGAAACAATGGCTTTTCAAAGGGGTGCCACAGAGGTGGAGGTTTGGAAGGTGGCTCAAGTGGCATTTCTGGGAGCAAGGAGAGTTCAGCAGTGCATGCCAAGTTGCTTCGTTCAACAGAGCTTTACTAGCACCCAGGAGACTTTCAGCTCTAAGCTTCTGCATTTATTTTATTTGAAAGGGGGCAAGAAAAGAAATCAGGAGCATTCTTCAGATGCAAGTCACCAGGAACCCTGCCTGTCTTCTGCATGGAAGCCTGTGTTAATCCGTACAAAATCGATTTATGTCACTGCCAGTTATGTGCTCATGTGGAGACTAGAGCGGCCCCATTGAGATGAAGGACGGCTCTTTATGCTACATTCGCATTTGTGTGAAGAACTTAGCCAACAGAATTGCCCTGGGCTTCTCCCCCACTCTCTTATTCTGGGAGACTTCGGGTGTGTTAAAGAATAGTGTTTGCTTAATGATGCACTTAATGAAAGTCCTTGATCAATGATTATTTGTGGACCTCTAGTAGGGGAGGCTTGAAAAGCACAATCATTTTGCTAGTAACTATTTTCTCAGGCAAAAAGGGGGGAAATTGCTGCCACAGGTCTAGCAGGTGCAAGACTATGACAAAGATATGGACAGATAAAAACTAGATAGACAAAAGCTACAGATGAGGCTGGGAGAAGGGGTATAAACCAAGATGATAATTGGTGAAGAGGGGATGAAAAACCATGACAGTGAGTGACATGTAAACAGATAGGTTAGGGGCTCCTGGGTGGCTCAGTGGGTTAAAGCCTCTGCCTTCAGCTCAGGTCATAATCCCAGTGTCCTGGAATCCAGCCCTGCATCGGGCTCTCTGCTCGGCAGGGAGCCTGCTTCCTCCTCTCTCTCTGCCTGCCTCTCTGCCTACTTGTGATCTCTCTCTCTGTCAAATAAATAAATAATATCTTTTAAAAAACAGGTTAAATGAAATGAAAGATGAAATAAAGAGTGGATTGGGTAGCAAGGGCATCCTTGCTGAAACCAACAAGCTGGGAGACCAAAAAGGAAAAAAAAAACCACACACACACAATATGGAGATCCAAACCAGAATTACATTGTTTATAAAGGAAGACAACAAAACACGGTAAATGGTTGTTAACTAATCAGCCATTTGACATACAGCAGGCAGTAAATCAATCAGTAAATTCAATCAGGGAGGGGAGCCCTTGCAGCAAGGAGAGAGTCCTGAAGTAGGACTCCCTCCCTTTAACAGGAACAGGACAGATGGGAACCTAGAAGAAAGAGAAGTGGAGTCATATACAGCACACAACCCAGCAGGGGCTTCCTGGGGTAAAGGGATGGCTAAATGGTCTGTGGTTCCTGGCCTAGCCTAGCCTGCCACTTCTGCAAGCGAAGTGGAGCATCCTCTATTTCTTAAAACCCACAGACACTTTAGGTAAACAGATATTCCACTTGTCCCCATCCTCCCATATCGACTTTAACATTGATATCTGTTCTCACTAGTCCAGAAGACTACATGAACTTTGCATTCTGCAATTTCCAATATAAATCAATGTTTCCTCCCTTTTTGAAATATTCTATTATAATATGAACAGTGCCTTTTCAGTTCATACACTCTGAGAATCTGACACACTCTCACTTTGGGGAATGCATCCCTCTCTCCCACTGACTAGTGTATCTTGGAATAAATAGTAAAAGCCAATCAACATGAATATTTAAAGGCAGATTCTTAGAACTATTAATACTCTTAGTCTAATACTTCTCTTTAAAGATGGAGAAACTGAGGTCCAGAGGTGGAAAGGATTTGTCTAAAGTCATACTTGGAGTTAAGCGCTGAGTCAGATTTGGTACACATTATCTCTTGACCCTTCTTTTGCTGTTATTTCTGTTTGCTTTCATTAATTTCTAATTCATCTTGGGCTGGGCTGAAATATGCTTGGGCTTGATCTGGAAATAAAAAGAATTTTGTTGTCTCTACTATAAAGGAAAATGTCTCATCTGTCTGCTTCAGGAATTGGGGAAAAACACAGGAGCTGGTCCTAGCACCTAGCACAGAAACTGGCACATTCTAAGAGTGCAGGATGCATTTGTCTAGTAAATAAATGAATGAATAAATGAAAAAGCAATCATGGGAAAGCTGCCTAGTATAGGGCCCAAGGCCAGGCCTCCCCAAGATGGGCCACTTTAGCATGAAAATTATTTTGAGTTAAAAGCAATCAAAATCCAGCATATTTAAGGAAACCTCTTTGCCTCCCCCTCAACTGTTGAAATTTATATTGGAAGGGAGAGACTGCACCAGGAAGACAGCTATTAACATATTCTTCTTTACCTAAGAAACTTATCTCCATAACAGATAACCTTTTTTTCCTGAACATCTCCTCTCAATTTTCTGCTAATGGTCTTCCTCCTCCTTTGTATCCTCAGACCCTTACCTCCCTCCTTAGCTCAGGTTGTCATATAAGCCTCCTGTTGCCTAACTGTCTTTGAAATTTCAAGTCTGCAGGCATTCCCCATGCATAGGAAACCACATTTCATTTTCTCTTGTTAATCTGCCTCATGTTAATTTGATACTTAGTCCAGCTAGAAGGACTTTGAAGAACAGAGGAAATCTCTTCCTCCCCAACACTAGTTTGTCACATAGCCCATAATGCCCCCTTTCTTCAGAAAGCCTCAGTTTCCTACTTTACATAAGAAGAGTATTGATGCTCTCTGTCTCAAGCAGTCAAGATTTGTATGGATCAAATGCATAGAAAAGCGATTTGTAAACAGGAAACATAAATATTGTACTGAAAAGCTCTATGATTAATAAGAAGCCTAGAGAACAGAGATAAATAAAACTCCTTCCAACCCAAATGGAATTATACAACTCCTTTCCCCACTGTGAGTTCCCCTTAAGCAAAATTCTAGTGTAGATAACTTTATCTCTGTATACTTGACCAGAAACAATTGTCCATATGAGAAAATGTGAGTCATTCCTGATGGGGGTAATTAAAGATAGAGGGGACCCACGTGGGAAACAGGAAAATGGAGTGGGTATTCAAACAGGAGTGGACATGTTGGGGTCATAAAATGAAGCTGGAGATGAAAAGGAAACTGGAACATGAACGTTAAAACTACAGCAAACATTTCTAAAATGCAAAGCAAAATTTTAAAGACAGATTTAAAAACCATGATGCCTCACTTCTTGATTACATCATGCATGACACAATATTTACATAATAATTTTAAAAAGCCCAAAGTCGGTTTGTTTTAAAATAAAAAGGGAAAGGGGGAGAAAAGAGCCTTTGGGAAATTAGGCAAAATAAAAAGAACAGATAAACCTGATTACCTGTAACTAAATTGGAATAAGATTAGAACAGGTTATTTTTCTTCCTTTAGCTCAGAAATATTTATTTAATTATACCCATACCTATTTAACACAGTGGTATATGGCATTTACGATTCATGCATACAATAATTATGGTTTGGTTCTCTATGAAAGAGGTGATAGATTTGCACATATAGAAACAAGGAACATTGGTTTGATAAAGAAAGGAACGGAAGTTAACATGTGCTTTGGTGGTGGGTGTCTGGGGGCTTGGGAGAGACCCAGGAGGAGTTAACCACAGGACTGCAATATAGGAAAGTTCTTGAATGGAAAATCAGACATAAAAATAAAATCATCTTCACCATATTGTGTGTAACAAAGCAAAACAAATGTAGAACCCTCTCATTGGCAATGCTGGGAGAGAGATCCAGGGAACTTCCTAGTTAGCAAAGGTTGGTATGTGTAAATGAATTGGACAGTTTTCATGTCTCTCATTTGTGATGCATAAACACTCTTTGAAATCTTTATTCAGTGATCTGTCTTTAGCTGCTTTATTTTTGTAAAAATAGAAAGTATTGTTAAGGGGTTTTAATTGCTACCTTTGTCCATAGACTATTTTGGGATAAGGCCTGTCAACTGTCAAACTCAAAAAACAAAAAACAAAACCAAAAAACCCTACCATAATTATCTCTTGATCAAGCAAAGGTAGATAAATCAATGCTAAAGCATGATTAGGATTGGACATAGTTTGTGCCATATTAATAGCTTGGAATTGGTAGACAGTGAAGTGAGGGTTTTTAAGTAAGCCTTGAAGAGTAACAATCATATAAAAAGCCCTTTGAATGACCTTTCATTTTGAGAAAAGGATCATTACTCTGATGAGAGTTAGTTGTCCTTTTGTTCAAATCAATGTATTTTCAGGAAGTCCTTGGCGGGGGGTGGGGAAGTTATATATAATATCATCTTCCTGGATTAGAATTTCATGGAATGGCAAGATCTTGATCTTAATCCAATTAACCTGTGTGCCAAACTGGTGGTAACTTTACCATTTTTTCTCCTTTGGTATCTCTGTTCCTAAGCCCATGGTAACCTGGGACCCAGAGAGGGCTCCAGGAGAAAACTTCTAGTTCTTGCTCAAGAAATGGTAATCAACTCTCTAACCCCCTTTGGATTCACTATCTTATTACTAGCCAAATCTATGAAAGTGTGATAAGCCAACCAAGAAGCTGCCACCATGCTATTACTCAGGGAGTGCTTGACACTCACTGGAAATTGTTTAGGCCAGAAGGAAAATGTAAAACTTTTTTAAAGCATTGAAAGGACAAAAAACCGTCAATCAATAATTCTGGGTGGGGGGTATGATATCAGAAGGAAACTTGGAACATTAGGAATGAAAGCAGAGCAATGTAAATGGTAAATATCTGGGTAATTATATGATAGATTATTCTCATCTTGAGTTCTTTTTTTTTTTCAAAGATTTTATTTTTTTGATAGAGAGATCACAAGTAGGCGAGCGGCAGGCAGAGAGAGAGGGGGAAGCAGGCTCCCTGCTGAGCAGAGAGCCCAATGAGGGGCTCGATCGCAGGACTCTGGGATCATGACCTGAGCCGAAGGCAGAGGCTTAACCCACTGAGCCACCAAGGCGCCCCTCATCTTGAGTTCTTAAAGCATATTTAAAAGTTTAAATCAAAAGTTGTTATCTGATTAGGTTTTAATGAACAAAGATATAACACATAACACAAGTACAACATAAAAAGGGGGAAGGTAAAGGGACTGATAGAGTGGTAAGGTTTCTATATTCCTTTGAAGTGGTAATACACTGATTCTAACTAGACTGTTAAATATGTAATTGTAATTGCTAGAACAACAAATAATAAAAAAAGAACTAGTCAAAGATATATAATACAAAACACAAGAGATAAATTAATATGTATTACTAATGTTCAAATAACCATAAAGAAGGCAGAAGAGTGGCAAAATATGAAAGAAAAATAGAGAAAACAAATAATAAATGGTAATTCCAAATTCAAATCTATCAGCAGTTACATTAGATGTACACGATTTAAACATATGAGTTAAAAGATAGAGATTGCCAGAATACATTTAAGAACCCACAGGACCTGGCTATAGACTGTATATAAGAAACTCATTTTAAATATAATGGCTTAGCTAGATAAAAAGTAGAAGGATGTAGGAGTACATGGCTGGTTCAGTTGGTAAAGCAAGAGATTCTTGATCTTGGGGCCATAAGTTCAAGTCCCATGCTGGGTGTAGAACTTACTTAACAAGAAAAAAAAAAAGCAAAAGGATATGAAAAGATATATTGTCAATCATCAGCACCCAATGTAAGCTGGAGAGACAGATGAATTTCACACAAATTACAATTCAGAACAAGAAAGATTATCAGGGATAAAGAAGGTCATTACATAATGGCAAAGTGGTCAATTCACCAAGAAGAAATAATAATCCAAAATGTGTATTCACCAACAGCAGATATTTATAATATATGAAACAAAAACTGACAGGACTAAAAAGAAAGTTAGACAAATCCAAAAGTATAATTGGAGACTTCAACACTCTTCTCTCAGTGATTGATAGAATTAATAAAAATAATTTAGGATATAGAAGAACTGAACAATACTATCAACCATGAGGAATTAGTTAACATTTATAGAATACTAACAAGAGCAGAAGAAAAATTCTTTTCAAGAGCATGTGAAACATTAACTGAAATAAGCTAAATCCTGGTTTGTTTGGCTGGAGTTCAGAGAGGGAAGAAGAATGGTAGGAGTTAAGACTGGAGAGAATGGCAGGGGCCAGATCATTCTGGGTCTTACAAAGCCATGTTAAAGATGTTGTTTTATTTTAAGGCCCATAAAAAGTCACTGATATGTTTTTTTTTAAAGATTTATTTATTTATTTAACAGAAAGAGGGAGAGAGAGAGAGAGAGAGTGAGGGGCAAAGGGAGACAGAGAATGTCAAGCAGACTCTGTGCCAAGCACAGGACCCCACTCAGGGTTGATCCCACGACCCTGAGCTGAAAGAAAGAGTTAGATGCTTAACTGAATGAGCCACCCAGGTACCCGTCATTGAAGTGTTTTAAATTAGGTTGTGGAGGCAAGATGTATCACACAATAGGCTTGTTTAGAAAAACCCACTCTAGCTATAATGTGAAGACTAAATTGGAGGAGGGTCAATGTGGATGCAAGGAGGTAAGTTAGGAGGCTGTTGGGCTAGATGGGTCCCTTTGGGATCCCCACTGGCATGCAAGATGAATCTATTCAACGTTGTCAGCTTATTATACACTAGCCTTCAGGCTAGACTTCACAAAACCACCTATCATGGGTTAATAAATAGATCTTGTTAAAGAAAATACAAATTTATAGGACCAGAATAGCCAGGAAAAAAGGCATAGACCTTCCATTTTTCTGTCCTCTGATGGAGAAGTGAGCCAAGGGCCAGAGTACTACTGGGTCTCAGCAAGGAGAACATACTTCCCTTGTAGCTTCCCCTTTTATAGGACAAACATGAAGAGGATTTCTGACAATGGGGGATGACACAGGCTGCTGACCAACAGGCTGTTTGGATTTTGGGGTGCCAGTGCTTTATAGGATTTCTCTGGGAAAGCCAGCTGCCCAAGGAATGTTACAATCTCCACTCTTGGAGTGAAGAAGGCACCAATATCAGGGGAATTTGAGCTTGGCTGCAACCTCTTCCATTCTAGGAGATGGGAGAACCCTTAGCCCCAGCTGGCTCATTGTTCAAGTAACCCAGAATGACCCGTCATGGTCATAGTCTGTTAGTTCTGCTCATGGCACTGCAGAAGCTTTTGCAGTGGCCCAGACCAGGTGTTGGCAAACTTTTTCTGTTAACGGCCAAATAAGAGAGAGTTTGGGTGTCTGTCACGACTATGTAACTCTACTCTTGTAGCACAAAGCCAGCTGATAATATGTAAACAAAATATAAACAACATGGGTGTGTCTTTGTTCCAATAAAACTGAATACAAAAATAGGTAGTGGGCTGGATTGGCCCATGGGCATGGTTTGCTAATCCCTGGTCTAGACAGAAGATGACAGCTCCAATTTACTTTTTGACAAAGGTACAAAAACAATTCAATGGAGGAAGGATTGCCTATTCAACAAATGGAGCTGGAGAAGTTGGACATCCATCCATAGGCAAAACAATAAAGTTTGACCTAAACTTCATACTTAAACAACAATTAACTGAAAATATATCATAGATCCAAAAGTAAAACCTAAAACATCAAAACTTTTTTTAAAGATTTGTTTATTTATTACTTGAGAGAGAGAGAAAGAGGGAGAGAGAGAGAGAGAGAGAGAGAAGGGGAAGAAGCAGAGGGAGAGGAGGGCATGTGATATGATGAGCACTGGGAGATATATCCAACTAATGAATCATTGAACACTACATCAAAAACTAATGATGTATTATATGTGGGCTAATTGAATTTAAATTAAAAAAATTAAAAAAGAGAGAGAATCCTGAAGCAGACTCCCACTGAGGATGGAGTTGGGTACAGGGCCTAATCCCGGGACCCGAGATTATGAGCTGAGCCACTTAATCGACTGAGCCACTGAGGACACCAGGTGTCCCTAAGACAATAAAACTTTTTTTAAAAAGGAGGATTTTGACCTAAATTTAGGCAAAGAATTCTTAGATATGACACCAAAAACATAATGTATAAAAGAAAAACATGTTAATCAAACTTTATCAAAATTAGATAATTTCGTCCTGCCAAAGCCACTGTAAACAGAGTAAAAAAGCAATCACAGCTGGAGAAAATATCGATAAACCACATATCTGATAAAGGATTTGTGTGTAGAATATGTATTGAATTCTCAAAACTCAGCATTAAGGAAACAAACAAACCAATTAAAAAAAAAGTGGGCAAGATACTTCAACAGACACATTATCAGTGGAAATATACAGATGGGAAATGAGACCACGAAAAGATGTTCAACATCGTTAGACATTAGTGAAATATAAATGAAAACTACAATGGAATACCATTACAAACCCATTAAATGGCTAAAATAAGAAATATTGGCAATATGAAGTGCTGGCAAGAACGCAGAGCAGCTGGAATTCCTACACATTGCTAGTATGAATGCAAAATGATAGAGCCACGCTGAAAAACAGGTAATGTCTTATAACTCATTATATGTTTCAGTAATTACTCTTCCCTAGAGAAATGAAAAGTCATGGCCATGCAAAAAACCGCAGGTGAATGTCTACGGGTCTATTCATAATCACCTGAGTAATCAACTGGAAACATAAGCAAACTAGAAACAACTCAAATATGCTTTTGGCTAAATAAATTGTGGTACATTCGTACAATGGATTATCACAAAGCCATAAAAAGGGAAGATCTATCGATATACACAACAATTTGGATAAATCTCAAAGGCAAGCTGAGTAAGAGAAGCCAATTTCAAAAGGTCGTATACTGTATGATTCCATTTCTATGACAATCTTGAAAAGATAAAATAGTAGTGATGAAGAATAGATCAGTGGTTGCAGGCGTAGGTGGGGGAAGTGTCCTTATAAAGGGATGGGGGGGTAGTTTTATGGGGTGATGGAATTGTTCCATATCACAGTTGTGGTGGCAGTTACTTGAATTTGTACATATGTCAAAATTCATAAAACATATACCCTCAAATGTAACTTCCACTTTGTATGAATTTAAAAATAAAATAAAAAGGGGGAAACTGGGGGGCTCGGTGAGTTAAACTTCCAGCTCTTCACTGTGGCTCAGGTCATGATCTTGGGATGGTGAGATCGAGCCCTGTGTCAGACTCTACCCTGGACATGGAGCCATCTTGAAAGTCTCTCTCTCCCTGTTGACTTCTGCCTAACCCCATGCTTATGCGCTGTCTCTCTCTCTTAAAAAAAGAAAAAAAAAAGAAAGGAAGGAAGGAAAGAAAAAAGAAAAGAAAAGAAAAGAAAAGAAAAGAAGAAAGGAAATGGTCCTATCAAAACTTGAAGGGAGAGCCATGACTCCACATGCCATTTTCCTTCCCCGCACTCTTACACGGGTATTTGTTGATGCACCTTGTGGCACCAGTGTCCCCCTAGTAGCCATGAGGGCCACACACTTTCCCTGGGCAGGGACTGAGTCAACTGGGACATGGGTGCCAAGCTTTGCTGCACCCACAGAAGCCTGAGTCACCCTTCCCTTGAGAAAAGCAGTCCCTTAGCCTCTGGGTTCCCCCCACTCCTCGCCTTGAAAGTATCCCTCTGAGCTACCTGGGAAATGCACTTTTATAGTAGTGATTGCTTGCTGCTCAGAGGAGAAAAAAGAATCTCTTAGACCTAATTTTAGAGCCAATTAATAATATCAACAATAATAATTACTAATATGCATTGCTATTCTTTTAAGTCAAATTATATGTTGCTATAAACCAGACTTAAATTATGACTTTCTCTACTAGTGAAAGTCTTAATTAAAATGATGCATTTTAATATACTTTTGCTACATGATATAAATTATTTCTCAGCCCCTCCGTTTTTGTACTCTTCCCTTTAATAATCTTTGCTGTGTGGTGTTCAGGAAGAAGAAAATGGGTGATTAATAAAGGCGTGAACAGGTGGGTACACTGCTTCCAAAAGATCAGTAGTGTAATAATTTCTTAATTATTATTATACTCTGCAAAGGTTTTTAAATACATGATGATATATTTCCTTCCGCTTCTGGCACCCTGTAGCTCCTGGCATTACATTTCATCCCGAAGAATAATTAATGAGAAATGAGGTATCTGTATACATTTTATTCTTCCTGCTTCAGTCTCTTAAGTAACCATCCCGCCCCATTTGCTCTGCATGTAATTGCAGCAATATGGGAGACCGCCTCCCAGAATGCCTTGAAGCCTTGAAGTACTTTTTTTTTTTGAATTAACATTTTATTTCTGAAAGCAGAATTTTCCACATGCCTTTCAAAGAGGCAGATGAAAAAGCCGCATAATTGCTCTGTTTTCATCAAGGTGAACGAACCAATGAAACACTGAAAGTATCTGACAATGGAGGGACAAAATCAGCTTGTCTTTCCTGCCATCCCCTTAATAACCACCCACTTAGTCGGATAAGTGTCCTGCCCATCCAGATAAGGCATGTGTTTGATTAAGGGAAATCATTCAGTGTAAATGCTGGCCTATGTAGCCAATCAAAGGCAGAGTCAGCTTGTCTATTATGGCTCTGTCAATCCTGTCTGTGTGCTTATTAAAGTTTCTTTGGCAAATCCAGTGGCCTCCCTTTGGTATGCTAAGTAGTCCTAAACGTTGCTAACATCTTGGAGTGAAGTCACAGGCCTTTGAATGACTCTGGGAGAGTCTACAGGCTTCCCCAACTTACCAAAGCATTTTTGTTCCAAAAGTGTGTTTGTAAGTCAGTTGTTTGGAATTCGAGAAGCGGTTTTTCCCATGGAAACAATGTTACAAATGGTGAGAAGGTTCCCAGGCCAGTCCACAAAAGCCTATTTAACCCAGAATATGGCTGGACTATAAGGCCCTTAGCACTAGGGAGCCAGCCACCATTAGGATCATTGTTTCTATGGGAAAATGTGCTCCCAGGGCTAATTGTGGATGCCAGAAGCAATTCTCCAGCCCTTTCTAGCCTCTGGCAGCTGGAGCCGAAACTCCCCAGTTTCTCATTTCCTTGAGCCTTGTAAGGTGGAAGGTGGAAAGTCCTAGGGGACTCAAAGAGAGGGGGCGTGGGAGGTTCAGGGGCTTGGGCAGGAGAGCTCTGCCAGGGGTAGTGTGGCCAGATGAGCAAATAAAGGTATTGGGAGCCTAAAATTGACTTTCAGAAAAACAATACATCATTATTAGTGTACATCCCATGCAATATGTGGGATAGTCTTATACTTAAAAAAGTCTTTGTTGTTTATCTAAATTCTAATTTAACATGATTGCTGTATTTTATCTCACATCCCTGGGTAGGGATCACAGGCTTAGTGGGTTGCCAGGACTGTGAGGATTCTGAAGCAGAAATCCAGGGGTTCAAGGAGGAAGGATGGTATATTCATAAGTCAGAGAAAGTCTTTGATTTGAGTTCTTACAGCTGGAAATCTTTCAATAGGACATGCTTCCTTGTCTTTTTAAAAGTGTGAATTAAGTTCTTCTTGATGATTTAAGAGTGACATTTTGATCTTAGGAAAATTGTGTAACCTTTCTATGACTCAATTTTCTCATCTGTAAATGGGGTTGATAATATTACCTTCCTCATTGTTTTGTTGTGTGAGTTAAATCTGCTACTATGTGTAAAGGGTTTAGAATGGTGTATTTTCTATTTTACCTACACTCTCAGGCACAATGAGCTCTTTGGAATTTTTTTGCTCCAGCACCACATGGGCCAGGGTGCCTGGCTGGCTCTGCCAAAAGAGCATGGGACTCTTGATCTCGAGGACATGAGTTTGAGTCCCACGTTAGGTGTAGGGATTATTAAAATACATAAATAAACTTCAAAAAAGAGTCTTATATGACCCCAGATAACATTTTCCTTCTCTCTCTCTTTCTCTCAAGCTCTCCCCTCTCTTTATTTTACTTATTAGCTGTTGTTTTTCTCTTTGTCTATATGCCTCAATGCTTCTAAGCTGGTGCCTTATTTTGTATAACTACATTAAAGCCTGAAGTTTGCTATGGCTTCCCACCGAATATAGAACACAGATTTGGATATATATATGTATAGAGAGAGAGAGAGAGAGAGAATAATTTCCCCAAATATTTTATAATGAATGTTCGTTTTACAATGGATCCCCTGCAGGAGGTTGCCTTTACAGATGATACCCTCTGATTTCCTGCCCCCGCACTCCCCAGTGGTCCCCACATCCTGGGATTGAGGCCTTTGAGTAATCCCCTCCCCTTGAGAGTGGGCTGGACCTAATTGCTTGCTTCTAATGACTAGAATATGACCAAAGTGATGAGGTGTTGCTCCCAAGATTAGGTTACAGAAGACTGATTTCTGTCTTGCTAGCACTCTCTCTTTCTCTATCACCTTATCACTCCAACAGAAGCCAGCTGCCGTGTTGTGAGTCACCCTAGAGAAAGGCTCACGTGATAAGAAAACCAGGGAGGTCTATGGTCATCAGCATTTAAGGAACTGAACCCATCCAACGATGTCTTGAGCAAACTTGGTCCACCCGCGCTCCAGTCAACCTGAGAGACTGATCCAGAAGACCCAGCTAAGCCAAGCCCACATTTCTGATTACAGAAACTTTGAAATAATGAGTGCGTGCTGTTTTAAGATACTAACTTTTGGATTATAGCAATAGATATCATCCACCCCCACATAGCTGTATCTTATCATTAACCTCTTACTACCCTTGCTTTATTACTACACCTGCTGTATCAATCTGTCCATCAATCCATCCTTCTGTTTATCCATTAGCCCATTTTATTTGTTTGTTTGTTTTTGTTTTATGGCTACAAATATTTTTCACTTCTAGATTGATGGCTATGTTCCAGATACCAGAGGATGTCAGAACATTGACCTTTGGATAATTAAAGTAATAGGGTATTTGATTCTTCCTAAATTATGGGTCAAATACTACTAATCCCATAACGCAGAGGTATTGTCCAATAATGGAACCTTGAAAATGAGACTCTTGCTTCTAAGCCATCATTTCCAGTCTGCCTTGTGGATCCTTTTGTAGTACACTTACTTATTCATTCATCTTTCAACATTCCATATTAAGATGTTGTCATCTTTTGGTGCTTTAGCACTGAAAATTTTCATTTTATCATTCTGTTCCAATTACTATTGTTGCATAGCAAACTATCCCAAACTACCCTGTGAAACACCAACCGTTCACTTACTATGCTCAAGGATTCTGTGTGTCAAGAATTTGGACAGGGCACAGTGAAGTTTTTTCTACCTTTTTTCGGGCCTCAGCTGGGAAGACTCCTAGAATCAGGGTAACTTAAGCAGTTGGGGACAGGAACTACCTGGAAGGGGTCCTCACTGACATCTGATACCTAGACTACAATGTCTTCAAGGGTCGGCTTAGCTGGGACTGTTGACTAGAGTACTTCCATGTGGCCAGTCACTATGACTTGGATCTCTTATGATAAGACAACTCTTTCCTAAGAGAGAACATCCTGAGATCAGCTTTCAAAGAAAGCAAATGTTTCAAGAGAGCGGCGCAGAATCTTCATAGACTCTTATGACCTCATCTTGGAACATAAAGTCACTTCCGCCATACCCTAATTGTCAATGATATCGCAAGCCTGCCCAGACTCAAAGAGTGGGGGCGTGAACCCAGAATCTCAGTTGGAAGAGTGTCAAAGAATTTGCAGTCAACCACACATCTTAATTTCTCTTAACTGTTCTCTGTGCCTGCTGAAGAAGAAGAATAACTCAGATACTGCCAAAATTGTTCACACACCACTTTCAGACAATCACTGGAAACAATAGTTGGCTCAGTAAACAATGTAATTTCCAAACTACAGCTGTTATATAATACTCGAGAAAAATTGACAGAAGTAACCGATGACTCATTTGCAAATTTGGGAATAAAAAGTTGTTGATGTTACAGAGCATGTTGCTATCTTTCACTCTCTCAACTGCCAAGAAAGCTGCAGCTGAAATGGAGAAAACTTCTCCCTTAAATCATATTTCTATTGGTCCTTAAAGTATATGTATGTAGGAATTTCTCTATGCCCTTCATGTCTCTCTTTTCATGAGCAGTTATAAATCTGCTCATTGAATGGCTTGACCCATATCTTCTCATTCAAATAGCCTCTTCAAAAACATTTGTTGATTGAATAATTGAATAGATGAGTGAATGAAAAAATAAATAACTGATCCTTTACACACCTGAAAAGATATCCAGCAAAAGAAAATTATTGAAATTGGTGTCTGGAAATGGAGACCTTTCTCCAGATATGAAGAACAAATTCTGGATTAAGGAGATGACTATGTTATTAGTTTAATCCCCAACCACCCAACCATCCATCCATCCATCCATCCATTCATCCACCCATCTACCCATCCACATTTAATATATATTTGGAACTTAAGTGTAATTAGGCAGATGGCTGTGAACAAGTAAAATATTTGGTTTATATAATAAAATATATACTAAGTACTATGAAGAAAAAGCCAGAGTGTTCTAAGAGATAATAACATGAAGCCCTACTTAAATTAGATGGTCAAAGAAGGCTTCTCTGGGAAGGAGACCTTAAGCTAAAATCTAAAGGATGGGAACGAAAGTTAGGTGAAGAGTAGAGTAGAGACAGACAGAAAACAACGTGTGTGAAATCCCAGAGGTAGGAAAGGCATTTGGAGTATAGCTGGATTATAGTGGATGAAAGAGAGAGAGAGAGAGAGACTAGACCAAATATGGGCTAGGGTGAGAAGGTGGGAAGGTTTTAAGCAAGGGAGTGATACAATCCAATTTCTAGGTTTCAGTAATGTTCTCGCTGCTATATTCATACTGGAGTAAAGGGGTAAGGTTGAGAGCATTGCTTGCCCTTTCACACTTTTAATGAGATCTCTTAATAAAAATAACATTAATATTTTCTTTTACTGTTTGGTGCTTTTTGTGTTCCATTTAAAATTACTTTTAATCTTTAGCTTTTGAAGACACTCTCCATATTAATTTCTAAAAGGTTTATTATTTTGCCATTCACATTTAGCTCTGCAACACATGAACTTGTTTTTCTCTATAAATGAGGGACAGACCCAATTTCATTTTCCCCCAAATATATATCTTGTTTATACAATACCACTTATTGGAAAGGCTATGCTTTCTCTAGTGCCCTATAGTGACCTTTTCCATAAAAGAAATGTCCATATATATGTGGGTCCTTTTCTGGGCTTTCTATTTTGATCATTTTTGTTTACTTCATTATGTGTTTGTACCACACTATTTAATTAATGCACTTTTTCTTGCAAAGCAGTTTATTCATATTTTTAAGATTTAAAGATTTTTTATTATTAAAAAATAAAACTAAAAAAAGGATTTGCTATTGTTACCTTTTGGATATTATTTAAAATTTTATTAAAGCATCAATTTGGAATATTGGAGGCTTTTTTCTCATATCTCTATTACTTTAATTTAATTTTATTTCCTTTCAGTGTTCCAGAATTCATTGTTTATGCACCACACCCTGTGAATGTACTTATAAAAAATCTTGATATCCAACAAAGCAAATCCTCCCATATTATTCTTTTCAATGCATATTCTTGGTCCTGTGCACTTTTATATAAATTTTGGAAACAGCTTTGAGGTTCTGTACACACACACACACACACCTGTTGAGTAGAATTGGCATTGAATCTATAAACTGGTTTGGGGAGAATTAATATATTTGCAATATGAGGTCTTCCATTCCATGAACATGGAATATCTCCCCATTAATTTCCATATTCTTCAACTTCTCTTCATATTATTTTAAAATTATCTGCACAGATGACTTGCACATTTTTGTTATAGTTAGTCCTAGGTTTTGTGTCAATTTAATGTTATCTTAAAGGATATCTATTTAAAAGTTATATTTATCTAGAAATGCAATCAATTTGTGAGTATTGTTTTTGAGTCTAGTAAACCTGGTAACTCTTATTAATTCAAATAATTTATCTCTAAATAATTTTGGATTTTTAATGTATGTAATTATATCATCTGTGAATGATAGTTTTATTTCTTTAAAATCCTTATACTTTTCTTTTTTTCTTGCTTTACTGTGCTGACTAGGAACTCCAATACAATGTTGAATAGAAGTGGTGAGAAAAGACAGTCTTTGTCTTCTTTATCACAAAGTGAAAGATTTGAGTGTTTCATCATTGTGGTAGGTTTTTTTGAAACACTACCAGACTTACAAAACTCTCTGCCATTTAAGAGGTTTTGATGCTTTATCCCAAATATATGTTGGGTTTTATCAAACATGATTGCCTCATCAGTTGATAAAATCATGTGATTTTTCTCCTTTATATTAATTTAATAGTAATTTTCTCTACATTAATAATGAATTACATAAATTAATATTCTAATGTTGAACTTACTTTGCATTTTTGAGATAAATCCACTTGATTATGATGTATTTTTTTTTTCACAAACTGCTGGGTTTGGTAGGCTAGTCTTTGTTGAAGATTTTTACATCTGTGGCTCTGAGTTAGATTGACATGTAATTCTTTTGTACTATACTTGTCAGTTTTATATCATAGTTATTATATCTTCATGAAATAACTTTGATGTCGATCCTACTTTTTCCCCTTGAATGGTCTGTGTAACTTTGAAAAAATGTCTTTTTAAAAAAATATTTATTTATTTATTTGAAAGGGAGAGAAAAAGAGCAAGTGGGAGCACAAGAGCAGGAGAAGGGAGAAGCAGACTCCCCACTGAGAAGGGAGCCTGACACAGGACTCAATCCCAGGACCCTAGGATCATGAGCGGAGTCGAAGGCAGACGTTTAACTGACTGAGCCACGCAGGTGCCCCACTGAAATAATTTCTGAAAAGTAGAATTCTTCTGTGAATTCATCTGGATCTGAAAGAACCCAGCTCATGTAGAGCAGCTCTGGCTGCATAGCCACTTGACCTATGGTCAGGCACTTTATCTCCACCAGGGCCCAGTAGCATACCAGGGACTATCTTGCAAAATGTATATAATTCTCCACTACAGATGGCATGGCTTTGCTGTAAAACCCTAGAGGTCTTTGCTGTGATTCTCCTATGTGGGCTTGCCATAAACCCAACTGAAACAAGAGGCTTCCATTTGCCCTTCTCTACTGTGGTACCTCTTGTATCACTGGCCAAGAAACCAATGCGGGGCTCGTGCCAACTACCAAGTATGTTCATTTTCATTATACACTTGGAGACCAGGGAAATGACCATCACATGACTCTGGATCCGGTGGACACATTGTGAGCCAGACTTGGGCCAGGACTACATTTATTATCTAGACTTCATACGTCCCTACTTTAAGGATCATGATGATGCTTTCAAGTACCCAGGTATCCGTACCATGGATATCAATAGAAACTTGAATTCTGTGAAATGTATAGATATTCCCCTCTCGTGAGTATTCAATTACCCACATTTACCTTTTCTGAGGAAAACCCCAGAAGAACAATTGCCATATATACATGCATGGTGCTGCAAGATTCTCCCTCCTGGAGACCCTTCATTCAGGTCTGAAAGGCAGCTCAGGTCTGGAAACTAGGCAAGGGATTTTGACTTTTTTGTTGTTGACTGCCCACATCCTCTTGCACCCATCCTGATTTCCTCTGACTGTGCACATTGAATAATACCCTTCCTGCCTACCCCTCTATCTTATCTCTAGGTAGCCTGTGTTTTGTTGACTATGTCCATAGGTCTCTATGGGTCAGGTCCTCCTGGCAACTTTGATCTTGCTGCTCACTGCAGGGATTGTGTGCATGTGGTTTCTGAGGCTAACATGTCACCCACCTGGCCTCTATTTATGTCTTCACTGCTGTCAGTGAATGCAGCTCTGTGATCACCTCTTTTACCATCTTCCCTGTACTGTAAGGGAGATCCGCCACCGACCTTCTTAGTGATGTTAGTGCCCCTCTCACTGCCTTTTTCCTAATGGCCTGGGGAATGATATATACTCCAGGCCCTCCTGTCTGGTCATCCAGACTTTCATCCAGTACTCATGACTGTGAATACCTATTGACAGAGCAAGTGTCACAGCCCAACTTCTTGGAGCTTTAATCCTTTTATTTTCTATTGTCTGCCTTGACAATTCTGGCATTTCTGGCATTTCTACCTTGTTTGGTGTGGACCATTGTTTTTTTCTTATTTCTAAGAGTCATTCCAAGCAGCATTTTCATCTGGTCTCCCGGGATCCTTGCCAGGTTAAGTCCTATATTTCTAGTGAGAGCTCCCTTGTCAGTATCTTTCATCCAATGTTATGTTTGGCTCCCCCTTGGCCCAGTACACTCAGGATTCAGACCCAGGCACACTCTCCTGACTCCTGCTGGTCCATGATGGCTAGGTCCAGCTTCTTCTTTGAGGTCAGGTCCCTTTCCTCCCTTAGCAGGCCTAGCACTTCCTCCAGCCAACTTATATAGTGACCTAATCTTAGATATTGGGCAGAAGCAGAGGCAGATGGAGAGTCTGAGGGAACACGTGTCATCTTCAGGGGTAAAGCCTCTGCATCACCCTCAGAAAGGAGGGAGCATTTCTAGAAGAGTAGGCTTCTTCTGAAGATGCAGAGATTTCAGGGGAAATCCTGAGGATTCCAGATTTTTAGATGCCTCAGCTCGGGTGTCACACGTCATGATTTGGGACCCCCCCTCTTCCCCAATCAGTGTTAACAGAAATGGAATTAAGGGTATAAGCTTCTTTGGAGCTCTGCTACTCTGATGACTGATTTCTAAGCCTGGACCTCAGCTTTCTCTGTTCTCTGGATGAAAGAGATGAGAACTTCTTTACCTCCTCCAAGGGAAGCCCTTTGTTTTTCACACTTAGCTTTTAATTGCCAATTAATCACTCATAGCCTTGTGGTTGTCTTTCTCCAAAGCATCAATCATGCTTAGCAAAGGCCACCCAGTTCTACTCCTGCAAGTGAATTTCCTTCAACAAGCATGACATCCCAGGTCCCACAGGTACAAGTGTTAACAATTGAATTGTTACCTTGTCCTGGAGCTGTTCCAATGCCACCTATGTCCCAGTGAAAGTGGTCTTGGTGCCTGCTGTCTGACAGGTGGCTCAGCTCCAGAATGCTGTCTTAGTGGTTGTTTCCTCAGATGACTTGCACCAGCTTGAGCTGTTTGAGTTACATTGGATTCTGATGTGGAAATTAGGGTGTCAGAATACTAGGGAATGCCCTTGTGATCAAGTGCTCTTGCAGAATGGCAGGAAACAGGCCTGGACTGAGTGAGACACTGGGCTGTGACACTTGCTCAGTCAAAGCTTTAGTCACTCCCTTTGTGAGTGATGAGGCTGGAAAGGCCCTTCACATTACAGTGATGCAGCTGTGTCTTTGAACTTCACCAATAATGAGTCTCTGCATCGGTCTCTCCCCGAGGTGTGGTCTTTCCAGTCAAGGTCAAGTGACGGCACCATTTCTAGAAGCTGGGGAAATGAGTTGTCCTGAAGGAGAGTCTGGATGGCACATCATGGCATCCATACAGTGTGTGTGTATACAAAATTAGCTAGAGGTGTTAGGGTAGGACTCTTAGGGGTGATATTACTAGGGCTGAGGCCTGATTAGCAAGAAAAAGCCAGCCCTGTACATCTCTTCAGGAAGAGTGTTCCAATTTCAAGGATTTCAAGATACCAGGGGCTCTGAGGCAAGAGAAGCTCAGCATGTTTGCAGAACAAAAAAAAAAAAAAAAAAAAAAAGAAAAGGGCCAGTGGCTGGAGCATGCTAAGTGAGGGGAGGAATGCCCCCAGATGATTAGATGATTATGGAGAGATGAACCAGGGCCAGCCAGGTCTCGTAGGGCCTTGTAGACCACAGAGAAAGCCTGATTCTATTCTCAGTGTAATGAAGTCACTGGAGGGATTTAAGGAGGAGAGGGGTAAGTAGTTTAAGGCTCCTTTTATGAAGATAACCATAGCTGCGATATTGAGAACAGGCCAGTGATTAGCAAACTTCCTGCATACCAGAATCACCTGGGTTTATTAAACATGCTAATGCCTGGCCCCCACCTCCAGGCTTTCTGATTACATTAGTTTGCTGTGTGACACAGTTGAGGGAAGTCTTACTAGCTCCCCAAATGATTCTAGCACATAGCGAAGTTTGAGAAACAGTAGAGTAGATTGAAGGAGATCAAGGACTGAAGCTGGAAGACCAGTTGAGGAGACTGTTACAGTAATCTAGGCAAGAGATGGTGCAGCCCTTGACCAAGCAATAGTGGTGGCTACAAGTGGTTGGATCTTGGCCATTTTTCTGACCTCTTCTATCTTTTCCTCACCAGCCCCATGCTGCTCTTCTCACTGTTCCTGGTCTCACCATCTCATTTGTGCCTCTGTACCTGCTTGGTCATCTGACTGGCACCCTCTCCCAGACCTTCACAAGGTTTGCTTCCCTGCCACATTCTCCCTTCTGCTCAAAGGCCACCTCTTCAGAGACACCTTTCTTTTTTTTTTTTTATAATTTTATTTTTTATAAACATATATATATATATATATATATATATATATATTTTTCCCCCAGGGGTACAGGTCTGCGAATCTCCACGTTTACAAACTTCTCAGCACTCACCATAGCACATACCCTACCCAATGTCCATAACCCCCCCCAACCCCCCTCTGCCCAGCAACCCTCAGTTTGTTTTGTGAGATTAAGAGTCACTTATGGTTTGTCTCCCTCCCAATCCCAACTTGTTTCATTTACTCTTCTAGAGACACCTTTCTTGATCACTCTATCTTCAAACAGCATTTCTATCCCTAGCCTCATTTTAAAAAAAAAATTTAATTTATTTTCAGTGTAACAGTATTCATTGTTTTTGCACCACACCCAGTGCTCCATGCAATCCATGACCTCTCTAATACCCACCACCTGGTTCTCCCAACCTCTCACCCTCCGCCCCTTCAAACCCCTCAGATTGTTTTTCAGAGTCCATAGTCTCTCATGGTTCACCTCCCCTTCCAATTTCCCTCAACTCCCTTCTCCCCTCTAACTCCCTTTATCCCCAGCCTCATTTACTGTGTCACTCATGGATCTCTTACACTGGTTCATTCTGCTTCATAGTGATTATTACCACCTGATATTATATGTTCATGTGTTTGTTATTTGTCTCTCCTCCTAGACTGCAAGCCCCATGAGGGCAGGATCTTTGTCCAATTTGTTCACCCCCGTTCCAGGTGGGAGGATGCATAAGTAGCTTCTAGAAAGCTCAGGGCACATGTCACCCTGCTGCCTGCTGCAGTGAGGGATTTACCATCATTACTGCAGTGTTCTTTGTGCATGTACTTGAATGTCCTGTCAACCACCAGGGGTGAAATTACAAATGGGTGTTCTGTGCTTGGGGTTAATTGATGTCCCTGGTATGCCTCCCTTCATCCTCCCATCCTTTGGCCCAGCACTCAGAGCCCTGCTCCTCCTCTCTTTGGCCTTGGGACCCCACATGTTTACCTAAAATGTATTGATATAGATCAGAGCTCTTTTAGGTGTCATATCTATAACTAAATGTTGACACCCAACCTGATTAAATTCCAAGCCATTGAGCATTTCCAGTCTAGGGTCTCTCCTCCCTGTGCCTGTGTGCTGGGCTTTTTCCCACAAAGGACAGCAGCAGCTCCTGGCTAAGATCTGATTTATAGGATCTAATTTTTAGAATCTGCCCAGCCCCTACTTGAAGAGGGCAGGGTACATTTCACCTCTTGTGACTACCATGGAACCATATATGATTTTTCATATTTAGGAGAGGAGGCAAGTCATACGGCCATTTTTCAAGGGCCATTTTGTGAGTTAGGAAAATAGTGACCATTTACTGAATGTCTTCTCTGTGCCAGGGACTGTGCCAGAAGCTTTTCCAGATATTACTCCTCTAAAAATTGTGTAAGACTGATGATTCATGGACCTGTACCCTTGAAGCAAATAATACATTATATGTTAGTAAAAAAATAATAAAAAATAAACAACCCTGGGAGTTAGATGTCCATTTCACAGGTGAGGAAAATGAGGTGTAGGCTGGTTAAGGCATTTATGGTAACTTTCCCAGCTAAGAGGGAAAGTCTCATCTTGGCCGAGTATCATTGGGTTCCTAATAAACGTTTTTTGGAAGACTGAAAGAGCAGTGGGACTGGGATGTGAAGCTGGGCCCACCCAGTGCCGGATCTCAGACTTGGTTCAGCTAGACAAATGGCTGGAAAAACACCAAAGTCAAAGGGCAATGCATTAAGGAAGACTGTCATCCTTTATTTTGTACATCCAAATCAATCATGAGGCCTTCACTTGACAGTCATTATAATTTTTGGTATCGGTTGACTGAGAAAATGCAGAATAAACTACCTCAGTTACATTTTAAAATAAATTTATATTTCATTTATTATGTCTAATATAGACATATATGATACATTAGAAAATTGTTAGGTGCATGGAATAATGATCCAATATTTATATGCTTCACATATGTTAACTCTTTTGTGAATATTATTATTCATGCCTATTATATAGGTGAGGAAAGAGACAAGGCAAAGTGAGAAACTGTTAGAACTGAGATTTGAACCCTGGCAATCTAACTCCACAGTCCCTGCTCTTGACCACTATACCATGGCACTTCTATGAAGCTTTTGGACCATTTATTTAGTCTTGGATCAAGGCCTGGTTTCCATGCTGAGCCCTCTGCATTAAGGTGGAAACCCCTCAAAGATGCATGGTTTTGCCAATTGTGAAACAATGGTCTAGCACGTAGGCCAATGAATCTTTTTTTCTTGGATGCTTCTGGCCATCTTTCTCCACTGCTTCCTCTGTGCCCAGCACAGTGTCAGGCAGGCAAATGGTATGCAAATGTGTGTGTGGGTTGACTGAGCAAGTGTAGGGGCAGGGCAGAGTCACGAATGACAGATGAATGTCCCCCGTCAAGTATGCTGTTCTGGCTCTATCTGGTCTGTCCTGTCCTGGGCAAACATTAACGATTCCACCATGAAGCCATCCTGAGAACTGCTGGCCCCAGTGTCAGCAGAACTGTCAGCCCAGGAGGCCCACTGGTGATGCCCCAAGATTCTGGCCCTATACTTCATCCCCAGTCTTCTCTCTTGTTACAGCCTCTCCTCCTGATTTGTTGGGGTCCCTGCTGTGCTACAGCTGCGTTCGAAGGTGCAGGTGATACAAGTGGCCTTTCAAAGGGACAGTAGACATTTGATCTTACCTAGGTCATCTGAGACTAAGAGTGATATACCCTAAGGAAGAATGAAAAATGGGTGAACGTGGCAGGGTATGGGACCTGTGCCTACAGTGGCTCTGGGTCTCCAAAATTCCCCAGCTGTTCTGGGCTGGGGGACATCCTCTAGGCCCATCACCAGCCCACTGTGGCCAGCTACTTGTAGCCTCTGCAGATGCTTCTGCAAATAAAGGGTTATCATATATATATGATGACCTTTATCATATAAAGGGTTATCTATCTATCTATTGATCATCAGATAAAGGGTTATCTATCTATCATCTATCTATCTATTTATCTATCTATCTATCTATTGTGCTAGAACACAGATAACATGAAAGCCACCTTCTTCATACATTTGTAAGTATGCAACCCAGTCTGGTTAACTGTAGGCACGCCCCTGGCCTGCAGACCTCTAGAGCTCTTTCATCTTGCATGACTGTAACTGTAACCTTTGCACAGGACTTCCCCATCTCCTCTCCCCACACTTCCCGGCAACCCCCATTCTATTCTTTGCTTCTATGAATTTGACTATTTTAGATACCTCCTATGACTGGGATCATGTAGTATTTGTCCTTATGTGGCTGGTTCATAGCATCATGGCGTCAAGGTTCATCCATGTTGTCACACAGAGCAGGATTTCCTTCTTTTTAAAGGCTGAATGTTATACCACTGTATGGCTAGACCATATATATATATATGGTCTATATATATATATATGTATATATATATATATTCTTTTGATCTGTTCATCCATTGTTTCTACCTCTTGGTTATTATGAATAATGCAGCAATGAACATGGGAGTGCAGCTAGCTATTGGAGATCCTGTTTTCAATTGTTTTGAATATATACGCAGTAGTAGAATTGCTGGATCAAATGCTAGTTCCATTTTTAATATTAGGGGGAACATCCATACTGTGTGCTGTAATGGCCGTTCCTATCTACATTCTTGGCCAACTGTGTACAAGGGTTCCAGGGTCCCTACGTCTGTGCCAAAACTTGTTTTCTGAGATTTTCTATCTGGTTTTGGTTTTCTTAATAATGATCATCCTAACAGGTGTGAGCTGGGTAAATTTTTTTGTTTGTTCGTTTTTTGCATGTTGCAGGAGTGTAACAAGATCCTTAAAAGCAAGAGAGACAAAGCACCATCATGGACGCCACATGATTTAAGGCTTTGTTTGCCTTTGGAAGGGATTCCTGTTTGTTCTTCTGCCTTCTCAGTTTGGAGCATATTTATTGTAAGAAGAAATGGGTTTCCTTACTTCTGATCAGAATCTGTTGCACTCCAGAGAGTCCTACACTTATGGAAACTGGTCTCTCCAGTGAGAGAGAGCTGGCATGAGGGGTGGGGACAGCTACTGACCCAGTCTGCCTCCGGATACCATTGTCTGATGACTGGTGTATAGTGGTCTTTTCAATTTCATGGGCCTGCTCCTACTGGTGAGCAGTGGTGACGTCAATGGTTCACAAACCAGGTAATTGACGAGTCATACCACAGAGGCCCTGAAGGGTTACAGCACCCAGAGGGAGCTCCTTCATTTTCTCACGTGGCAAGTCAGCCAGGGCTGCATGAGCCCAGCATGTCTAGGACTCAGTGACCTGGGAAGAAATGTCTGGGCCCGTATGCAATAGATGAAGGGCTAGGAAGGCTGATTCATCTAGGGCTTCCAGGAGTGCTGGCACAGGTCCAACTCGAAATGCCTGCCACAGTGCCTATCCTGCCACCGCCAAGACCACTGTCACGATGTTTTGGCTCTGACCACTAAGAGGAGACAAAATCCATCTCGAGCCATTAAAGACAATGCTGAAACGTAAGCTGACATGGAGGCACCGGTCTGCTTTGGAGCTGTTGTGCCAGAGACCACTGGAGAGGCAGAACTGTCATGCTCAGCCTCAGCCTTGGCAGAAGCTGAGCAGAGGAGGCAGGGCAGGAGGAAACTCCTCCAGGGTCAATGCCCAGCAGGTGCAGTAAGCCCGTGTCTGTTGTTGGGTCACTTTCAGCTTGGAGTGACTATGAAAGAAATAGACAATATGGCTTATGTTCCACAGGGCTGGTGAAAGCTCTGATGTTCAGCCAGCGAGTTAGAAAAGGGACGGTGTGAAAGCAGCAGCTTGCAGTGTCCTGAATGTATGATCCTCCAGAACATGTGGTCATCAGTGTTTGAAATCTGCCTTCTCAGATCTCAGTGGCTCTTGAGATGGATGGAGAGAAAACGGACAAGTGAGGTTTCATCTGGGGCCCCCCACATCCTCCACTGCTTTAGGAGTCTGACCAGCATATTTTGCATCCCCTCTTCCTCATGTTAGAATTGGTGAGAGCTTGGGACCACATTTCATCCACATGTTGCTGAGTCCTTCACAATTATAAAAAGGTCGTAAGGGACTTTTGATGTCCTCACAATCTATAAAGCCTCTGCCGATCCCTTTCTTCTGACTCCAGCAGCTCACAGCCTCATTTCAGAACCTAGAAGTCAAGATTATTCAAAGATCTCAACTCTGGCAGGCAGACCCTACTGCCTCCTTGCAAGGCCCCCCTGGGCTTCAGGGTATGGCTTCAGCTGGAAGGTGAATGGAGGAGTCTCAGATGCAGACAGGAGGTGCCAGCAAACGGGGTCCTGGTTCGGCATGTGTTGGCACCCTCGCGAGTCCCTGCAGGCCAGCACGGGGACCTGCTGGGAGGAGTTTCCCCGAGAACCACATGCTTGTTGGCTATCTGCTCAAGTGTATCTACCTATGTCTTTATGTCTTTTCTGTATGAAATAGGATGAGGGAGTCAGAGAATTGTCTGCAGCTGGGAAGCAGTACTGCTATGGGACTCAAGCTTTCTTACTTGGAGGTCTGGTGTTTACCACAGCAGTTCTGATCCCAGAGGCCAGAGGGGCTGGGAACGAACCCAATGACATACTTTGCAAGGCTGAGTGTAAAATGAAATTGCAGGCCCCTGTTCAAAAATTATTATAAATTTCAATGCTCCAATAGCAGAGCATCAAATTGAGTACACAGAAGACTTCCAAACATGGCAGCCTGGGAAAAACCCCTGTCGGGCCCCCATTCAGCCAGTTCCAGCTATCAGAGGCTTCCAGCCTCTTCGAGGAGACACTGTGTGATCATGTCCTGTCTACACAGCTGCCTAGGTAGAGACTTGTCCATTTGGGCTTACAGACCTGACAGAAAGGCATGGTGGGCTTCTCTGCAGGCCTTATGTCCCTCAGACCAGCGGGTTCAGCCAGCCTGACAGCTCTCCTGGGCACACAACCTTTTGGCTTAGTGGGGCTTCTGAGGTTTCTTTTGAAACACTTCCTGGGGTCCACCTGTTGCTCATTCACCCAGGATACAACACACTGTTCAAAATTTTAAGACATACACATAAAAAACACACCATAAAATAAATCAAAAGATAACTAACAAACTGGGGAAACATACTATAACTGAGATCTCTGTTGAGGACTAATATTAAGGCTAATATTCCTTATATTTAAAGATTAAAAAATCATTGGATGAAGAACCCCAAACCTGATAGAAACATGTGAAAAAATATAGACAATTCACAAGAGGGATATAGAACTGACCCTTAACCATATTAAAAGCTGTTTCAGGGGCACCTGTGTGGCTCAGTTAAGTGTCTGACTCTTGGTTTTGGGTCAGGTTATGATCTCAGGTTCCAGAGATCAAGCCCCATGTTGGGCTTCGTGCTCAGTGGGGAGTCTACTCGAAGAGTCTTTCCCTCTGCCCCCTCCCCACTAGCATGTGCAAGCTCTCTCTCTCAAATAAATAAGTCTTTAAAAATTAAAAAAAAAAAAGCTGGGGGCACCTGGGTGGCACAATCGGTTGAACATCCAATCTTTTTTCAGCTCAGGTCATGATCTCATGATTGTGGGATTGAGCCCTGCGTGGGGTTCTGTGCTCAGATCCAAGTCTGCTTGGGATTCTCTCCCTTTCTCTCTCTGCTCCTCCCACTCATGCTCTCCCCCTCTCTCAAATAAATCAATAAATCCTTTTAAAAAAAGCTATTTTACCTCACTAAGGTAAGAAAAACACACACACAAAAAATGTCCCCAAACAAAAATTCCTGTCCTGAGAATAGGAAACCAACCGAAAACTGACACAGATTCTAGAATTTGTGGATAGCAACATGAAAATAGTTATTATAAATGTATTCTATATGTTCAGTTTAGTATAGTCATAGAGGACATAAAAAAGACCCAAATTAGATATATATAATGTAAATATATAATTTATATTAATTTATATTTTAATTAATATATATAATATATAATTATATAAATTAATATGTATCTCCTAAGATACATATCTTAGGAAGAAAGCAGCCTAAATAATGTTGGGTTTGTGGCCTCCAGAATTGTAATTACTTTGGTCCTTTGGACTAACTTTTAGTGGGGTGAGAAGTTTGGTTTTTTGAGGGCTGTGAGTGGCTAACACAACAGGGTGGGGTATCACAAACCCCTCTGTGAAGTAGGTGACCTGTGGGCAGTGACTTTGTGTGCCTTTTTGGGGATTGGCCCTGCTGTCCCACATATAACACCTCTCCTAGCCAGGTTCACACCCCTACACACACAAAGAAATGCCAGGTTCTTCCATGGGAAGCTCATCTTTGGTTCTCCCTCCCGAACCAGTCCTTATCCCCACTTTCTGGCTAACTGGCCCTTCTGGTCTAACCCCCCACCCCACAAGACCCTGCTCCCTCCCTTGCAAGATTGCCTCTTCCTTTCCTTCCCCACTCTCCACCATCAGAAAACTCACAGAGACACACATATTTTCATAATAAGTTGGTTTTATTTTAATTTTCATGAATGGTATACTTCATTGTGTAAAATTTGGTGTCTACACAATCAGTCATTTCTCAGGGACCAGACCTCAGGACTTGGAAGTTAGTTCTGAGGTCTCTGGCCTTGCTCTGGAGTTACTGGCTGCCCAGGCAGGCATGGGAAGTGGTGGGTTTCTCCACCATCTCTTGGTCCCACCCTGGCTCTTGGCAAGTCAGCACTTCATTCAGTCTATGGTAGTGACCAAAGAGTTTTGACCCGCTGGATTTCTTCACTTTCCTTGAAGGGGTGGAAGGTTTTGAAGAGGCTTCTTTGGCCAAGTTGCTCTGAGACTGTCTTTTTACCCTCGTAGTTGTTTTGGTCACCTGGAAGGACAACAGAGTGATCACAGAGGGGGACTGGTTTGGAGGAACAGAGTGGGGGGGTGGATGGAAACAGGGGCACTCTGTTGGGAACAAGTACACAATGAAAAGAGGGTGTGTGTCAGGCAAGGAGAGGGGAGGAGTCTCGTGGGGGTGGTGACAACGGGAAGAGCTTGAGTGGGGTCATCTCACTTTGCCACTATCTCTGGACATGGGTTGACAGGATGTCTTCGCATGTTTTCTCCCTTTGGTGCTTGAGGTCGGTTTCTGTGTAACTGTGGTAGAAGCCAGTGGAGTTTGTGCTTTCCTGGTCACCTTAGCCATTTTGAAGACTCCTAGTGGTATACCCCAGAGCCCCTGAATCCCCCTATATATACTCCTTCCCAGGACAATGATGAACCACACCCTTGAGCTTCGTGTGGTCAACAAGTCACTCCCCCAGCCAATGGTGTCTCTGGGGTGGGGGCAGACATCACAGAGTGCTATCCTGACACCTTCATGGGTAGGAGGGAGTGCAGTGCAGGTGAAGCCGAGATGTTCTGGTGGGAGAAAGGGGCCACATCTTTATCATGCCCTAAACAACCTTCCAGACTCATCTGCCAACACCCTCATCTCCACAAGTCAGTTCTGCTGGGTCATCTGACTGGATCACCTGTCTCCTCCAGGCCTTTTTTCAGAGTAAACCTTTTCAGTGACTCATTCTGTTGTCTCTCACCCACCATCACCTAGATTTGGTATGTCTAACTGAAAATCCCTGCATGGTAATATGGTCACATTTAGCTTTCTGTGGAGGTGTGAATCATCTCACTTCCTGACTACAAATGACTCTTAAGCACTGGGAAACTTTCCCATCTCACCTGCTTTTCCCAACATCCACATAGCTCTGCTCCATTTTCCATTTTCCAGTCTGAAATCACTGCTTTCACGTTGTCAGACTTCAGCAAATAGACCTGCTCCCACTAAGCGTCCCAGTCTTGTTTCAAATCTGGGGGATCAGGATTGTTTCTTTAGGTGTAGTTCCCATCTTGGGTGTTAACCCTGTAGGGGATGAGGCAGGTATCCACGTGCCACAAGCCTTGGTTAACGGCATGCAGGAAAGTACAACATAGGACTGACGAGTATTCCAGAGGGGTGGGGTTTGGAGGAGTCTTAGCTTAACCACAGGTGCGTGAGCCTCACGTGCACCGGTCTTCTCAACATGTGTCCTCAAAGACCACATTTCCGACCTGACTTTATCATTGGCACTGTTGGCACCCTATCTCCTTTGGAGTTTATGTCACAGCTGAGACATGGGTCGAGTTCATTTTTGTGAAGGAGCCCAACAAGCTTCCAACTACTTGAAGGAGACACCATGACATCAAGTCTTGTCCATATAGTTCCCTAAGTAGAAGGTCTTCCATTCAGGTTGTTGGCCCTGGAGGAAAGGGGAAACAGGCCACGGGCCTCACTGTTCCTAATTGACAAGTGGATTCAACCAGTCCGAGGTGTTGACCCAGACACACAGCCTTTAGTCTTAGTGGGACTTCTGGGGTTTCTATGAAGTGCTCATTTTCCAGTGTCCACTGAGTGCTGACTCACCCAGGATGCATCATACTGCTTAAAATTAAAAGGCAGGGGGCGCCTGGGTGGCTCAGTGGGTTAAGCCTCTGCCTTCGGCTCAGTTCATGATCCCAGGGTCCTGGGATCGAGCCCCACATCGGGCTCTCTGCTCAGCAGGGAGCCTGCTTCCTCCTCTTTCTCTGCCTGCCTCTCTGCCTACTTGTGATCTCTCTGTGTCAAATAAATAAATAAAATCTTAAAAAAAAACTCCCTTGAGAAGTCAAAAGTGCCCTAGAATTGGCATAGATTTGAGAATTAGCAGACAAGGACATTAAAATAGTTGTAATAACTATATTCCATATGTTCAAAAATTAAGCAGAGATAGTCACTTAAAACTGGAGGCAAACAAGACAGCCTTCAATCAGTAAATGGATCCATCCATACAATGGAATATTAACCAGCAATAAAAAGGAATGAGAGATGAAGGAGACAAGTCTGAAAAGGTGACATATGATATGATTCCATTTCCGTGACATTCGGAAAAGGACAAAACAGAGACAGAAAGCAGATCAGCAGTTGCCCAGAGGATCCAGGAGGAGGTAGCACTGAATAGGTGAACCACAAGGGATTTCTTATGATGGTGAAACTATTCTATGATACCGTGGTTGTGGATACACAAATATATGCATTTGTCAAAACCTATAGAACTTCACAGCACAAAGTGTAAATCTTCAAGAGTCCATTGAGTGATCATGAACCCCAATGGGCAGACCATGACAAAATAATATAACTATCATAGATGGATGACATCACTTCACTAAACAGAGTGGGGTACAATGTTGTTGGCCTAAATTACATTTGGAAATGAGTGATGATGTTAAATCTAAATACAGAAGGAACTGCATGTAAGTACTGTATTCTAGCTGGTGAAGTTGTTTCTTATGGTCTGGGTTGACAATTTGGAAATCACTACATGTATGATGGGATTGAACAAAATAAGTAAGTGGAAGGCAGAGGGTGAGAGGCAGGTTGGTCAGTGTCGGAGTGAAAGACAGATCAGCAAGGAAGGCAGACTAGAATGAAACTCGTGGTCCTAGAGCAGAGTATAGACAGCAGTGTGAACCCATGTTGAACTTCATATAGATACAGATGGAGATACAGATGCAGATAGAGAAATAATTACAGATATGTGTATACACATGGGTTATTATGCACAGACATATTTATCTACCTCTTTCCACTGAGACAGACTGGAAGCAATGACATCCCCATAGCGACAAGCAGAGCTAGCATCCGAACTTGGTTTCTAATCCCATTATCTAAAGAAAGAGACCAGGCTCCTTAGAGAAATGGAAGATTCCAGGTCTGGAGAAGGAAATCTACAGGACCAGCCTGGAACATCTTGTAGGGCCAGAGAGTAAGGATGTGATCAAAAACACAAAAGGGTGGCACATCTCAAAGTGCCACAGGAGCCACTGGAGGAGTTCCACATGGTCACAGCTAGAACAAACCGAGCAACAAAACAAATAAAGGAATATTAGATTATATCTCAAGGCATTAAAGAACATTCAAGAGTCTATACTGACATAAATAAATGATAACATCAATGCGTAAACGAAGGAGAACAAACAGATCTTCTGTACAAGAAGTCCAAGGAATTTATATATACACTACCTCCTCCAGGAGGCAGAGCATAACTCCCCACCCCTTAAGGGTAGGCTGTGTATAGTGGTTTCCTTCTGAAGAGGACAATGCAAAGATGAGAAAGGAATAACTCTGCAGTGTACAGACCTGACAAATACTGCCTTGGCCAGGTGATCAAGGTTGTCTTCAACAGTGATGAGTCATGCTAATAGCATGCTCCCTTGATACAAAGAAATGGGAGGACATTTTGCCCCTGTGACTGGTCTTCCTGCCCAAAAGCCAGAGCCCCAGTCTAATCATGAGAGAAATATCAGACAAATCCCAGCTGAGTGTCATTTGACAAAATACCTGACCCATACTCCTTAAAACTGTCAATGTCATCAAAAACAAGGAAATCCCGAGTGTCACAGTCAAGAGAAACCTAAGGAGACATGAAAACTAAATCTAATCCTGGATGGGATCCTAGAACAGAAAAGGGGCATTAGGTGAAAACCTAGAAAATCTGAATAAAGTATGAGCTTTAATAATAATAATGTATCAACATGGGTTCATTAGTCGTAACAAATGTCTCATGTCCATATTAGAAGTTGACAATAGGGAGGACTGATGGACACAAGAACTCTGTACTAACAAATTTTCTGTAAATTTTAAACTGTTCTAAACTTAAACTTTCATTAAAAACACAAAACAATAAGCTATTATAGCTCTGTTTCCCATGTTCAGAAGTAGCTAGGACACCTATAATCCTCACCTACATTATAGAGGTAAGACAAGCAAGGCTTCGAGAGGTAGACCAGGTAGCCCAACATGACATAGGCTCATGCATGAGGAATTAAGATTTGAACCACAATTCCCTGATTCCACAGCCCATGATTCTCCTGCCTCGATTTGAATGAAAGGAAGTCAGGTAATAGAGAAATGCCATGGTATTGCAAGCCACGCTTTGTCTGCAGGTTTGGCTTATGAGATTGATAGTTCTACTTCTGGTTGATTTTTTCTTTCTGGATTTCATATCCTGGAACATCTCTGACAGAGCACTCAAAGAGACTGCACTAAATAAGAGATCTTTTTTTGCACAGGGTAAAACTTATATTCTTCTCCATCTGCCTGGAGGAGGATAACTGAATGGTGATGTGGACACAGCTACAAATTGAGATCTCTTCCAGGCTGGCCCAGAACCAAGAAGTATGACCCAGCGGTTACCCTCTGAGACCCAATGTGACCAGTCCCCATCCAGAAGGCACCCCTGGCTCCAAAATTTTCTACTTCTCACATCTTAACACTCAGTGTCATCTTTCCAAAAAGAAAGGGAATTCATAGCCCACAAACCTCTCTTTACTCCAAGGCCTGAATGGTTTCACTTATCCCACATCTGTAATTCCTTCTCCCATAAGAGAGGAAGGAATATGAAAGGCAACTTGGCCTCTGTCAGAATTGTTTGCCATCCTGTGTCTTAGAGAGTTCTTATATCCTCACCCCGCTCCCCTCCAGACCCTCAACTGAGTGGCTTGAGATGGGATGGAGTGAGAAAAGGTGGAGAAAGATGTAAGCAGAGATTCATCAAGGTGGGTGAATCTAATGTCACCACTGTCCATTTTCTCCTTCCCTCAGGAGATAGTGGAGGCCTTGGTACAACATTCCCATTGTCATCGGGACTCACATTTCCTCATTTCCAGATGAGCAAACTGAGAAGTTCATAGAGGTGAAATGACTTGCCCAAGGTCATACAACTAAGAAGATGGACCGAATTCAGAATGGGCCTAGAAGACACTCTAGCAGATGGGCATAAAGCAGAAAGTTGAGGTAAAATCCACACACCTTGGTCTCTATTTCCTCAGTGAAGTAGGAACACAGGAAGAACACAGTAGGAATAGGTATTGTGATAAGGTTCGGGTGAGTGGGAGAGCCAGCTTACGGCCAGTGCCAGACAGACATCACATCCACGAGTGTCTGTGTCAGCATCTCCCACAGCTCAGGTGTGTGAGCACCTGAGGCTGAGTAAGTGGTGCAGGAGCAGACACTTCTGGGGGCCCAGTTGCCCCATCTCATCCATTCAGAAGGAACAGGGCGGGGGTGAGGAAGGAAAGAATTGAAACCAGTTGTTTGCGAAAAGCCCAAAGTCCATGATACCATATTTTTCACTTTTCAGGTGATTTTATAGGCACTTGTTAGACAGCCCATGGCCAGGTTTCCGGGCCTGTAATTATACAGGCCACTAAGTCAGTGTTTTTCTTAATTACTCAGGAAATGAAGGAGAAGGAGATTATTTACTTTTTCAGCTTGAACTATACAGTCTGAGCTACTCACATGCACAAGACTTTGCCAGTCCTCTGGAATTGGCAGCATGGATTTGTCTGCATGAATTGTAGTGCCCCTGTGAGCTCCCATGCTGAGCCTTACTGGGAATGACTGACTCCTCCCTCCCCCCTTCCCCACTGGCCAGTTTGTATTGTGAAATATTTTACTAACACCTCTGGGGGGGGCAGCAAATACATGACTTCTGGGTGCTGAAAAAGGCAATTGATCTCCTGTTTAATGTCAGCCACCTATACTTGTTTTAATGGCCATGGAATCAGATTCAATGAAAACCTCATAATTTGGCTTGAAAGGTGGTTATGGCCCCTCGGCTGAGTTTGTGTTCCCTTACGCTGCACAATTACATTGCTATACAGTAGGCTTTTAAATGGAAAAGGGTGTTTATCAAGTGAAGGCTAAAACATGCTATGTGCTAATTTGGCAAAAGAAAATGTGGTTTTTATGTTAAATGTACACACTCTTCATATATCTCTTAACAACAGACAACTTTCAATGCACAATTTTATGAAAGTTGAAAATGTCCATCTGTGCAGAAACAATTTCTGATCTCAGGAAAGAGGAGCTATTAAGAGGTCAAGTTGTGTCATGGACTCCAAACACCTAAGGGACTAAGTGTGATAGCACACGCATCAGAGCTGACTAGATAGGCTTCTTGCCTTGCTGCTAGGCTTTGGCCAATGAACATCTCAATGTTTACCATGATGGCCAAGAGGCAAGAGGCTCTTCCTTGAGTTTCTTGGATGGAGTAAGCCCTGTTATTCTTTTCAGAACCATTGGAAGCAAGGAGGTTCTCTGGTATCACCACCACTAAGAAAAACAACAAAAAAGATGGGGCTCTTCTGAAAACAGAATATTGGCCCCCAAAGATATCTATGTCCTAAATCCAGAAACTGTGGATATGTTACCTTTTATGGCTAAAGGAACATGAGTTGTTAAAAGCTGAAAAACTTTCCTGACTGTAGTCAGAAGAAGATGTCATGATGAAAGAAGGGTCAGAGAGATACAACATTGTTGACTTTGAAGATGGAAGAATGGACCATATGCCAAGGAATACAGAAAGTTTCTAGAAGCCAGAAAAAAAGAAAGAAAGAAAGAAAGGAAGGAAGGAAGGAAGGAAGGAAGGAAGGAAGGAAGGAAGGAAG
>NW_022631227.1:341632-373812 GCF_010015895.1 Lontra canadensis
AAGAAAGAAAGAAAGAAAGAAAGAAAGAAAGAAAGAAAGAAAGAAAGAAAGAAACTGATTCTCTCCTGGAGACTCTGGAAAGGAACTCAGCCCTGCTAACACCTTGATTTTTAGTACAGTGAGACCCAAGTTTGAATTTTGACCTCTGGGACTATAAGATAATAAATTTGTGGGAGCATCTGGGTGGCTCACTTGGTTAAGTGTCTGCCTTTGGCTCAGGTCATGATCTCACCAACATCCTGGAATCAAGTACCGTGTAGGATTCCTTGCTCAGCAAGGAGTCTAATTCTCCCTGCCCCACTCTTGTGCTCTCACTTGCTCTCTCGCTCTCTCTCTCTCGCTCTCTCCCTCTCCCCATCTCTCCCTCTCAAACAAATAAAAATCTAAAAACAAAATAAATTTGGGCTGTTTGAAGCCACTAAATTGTTGGAATTTGTTACAGCAGCAATACAAACTGACACAGATTCTGTTGCTGATCAGTGAGTATGTGGTCAGAAAGGTTATTCTGTCCATTTGAGGACAATAGTACAGCATTGTCCATGCCACTCTAACCAGAAGAAATAAATTCTAGAGTGAGTAAAGTGAGGTTCAGTCTAGCAACCAGGATTTTGCAGTTGGGATCATGCCTACGGAGTGCTGTGAATAAACAGGCCCACATCCAGTTGGTTGTTTTGGCATTGGACCATTAGAACCAGCACAACTTTCCAAGGCTCCCTGGTTCCTTGCCCATGCAGTTTCTAAGGCAGATCCACGAACAAGAAAGGCAAATTGAGAGAGAGCAGGAGAGGGAGAGGAAGCAGAAGTAAGAGTGTGCTGCCAAATGTTTTTGGCTACATTCAGGATATTTGAGCTCGAAATCCCTTTTAAACATAAATTTTAGAGTTTTAATGGCTTAATCTTAAGGAATAGTCTTATACATCATTTATTCCTTCAAAATGTCTTCTAATGCCTTAGTTTTAAATTGTTGCCCAAAGCGGTTGATGTATATACATGTGTACATACACACACACACAAACACATACACATCGTGCACACACACACACACACACACACACACACATGCCCCCATGACAAACTGGGTAAAAGTGATCTTTAGCCTCATTCTGAAAAGAACAGAATATGCATATAAGGAAACACCTAGAGTGTGGGCTTAATGGACTCTGTCATTTTCTCCAATTTTGTTCCTTTTTCAAAAACTCACATTAGAAGCCCTTTTGTAAGATGTTTGTATGTGTAGTTGGACTCTTCATTCTCTATTCAGAGAGTTATCCTAATCTAATATGTAACAAGAGTCTAAAAGCTGATCAATAATGGAACACAGCTCTGCCTATGGACGTCCCCACACCTCCTTGGAGAGGAAGCTGCTCAAGACAGCGGGCCTCCAAGGGCACTTGCAACTTTATATTTATTCTATGATGATTCAAGTCCATGTGTAATTCTTTGTATTGTCACTTCCAATTATTTTTGGAACAAAAACACCAGGGAAATGAGTTACTTATTTCAAAAAGCACATTCATATTTGATAAATAGCTTACAGATTAGAGGGAAGATGTTTACTGAAACCAGGATTCAAAGCTCTTTCCTGGGGATCAGACTAAAGTGCTAGATGAAGGATGACAAATCTGCATTGCCCAGATCATCTGAAGCTAATAGTGCAGGGCTGGACCCAGTTCCCCACCAAGGAACCAGGGAAACAGCATGAAGATGAGGCTTTCGGTGACGTTCTGACCAGATGTAAGACTCTGGGAGGCCTGTGTCCGTCTCCTAATTTCATCTTTAGTAGCTCAGGGATAGAGCAGGCAGGAGTCAATTCCGCCTTGAGAGGCAAGAGCCAACTTCTGGTGTCACCGACCTGTGCTGAAATGACATGGCTGCCCCCATGCATTGCGCCCCTCAGTTCCCGAGTTCTTGACTCTTCACTCCTTTGCATTTCAGGGCCCAGAAGGGGTTTGGGAACCCAACAGAGTCAGGTCTCTGCATCCTGAGCTCTGGGTCCTGCAAAGTAGAAATGAAAATTCTCTTCTTACTTCTCTGCTTTTCTGTGATTGTTTAGCTCTTGGATTGTCCATTCAGGCTGCTCACAAAATGCAACCGACTATGTGGCTTAGAAACAGCAGAAATTGATTTCTCATGGTTCTGGAGGCTTGAAGTCCAAAATCAAGAAGCCGGCATGGTCACGTTCTGCTGAGAGTCAGCTTCTGAGCTAGAGACAACTGACTTTTTGTTGTATCCCCACAGGGTGGAAGGGGAGAGGGATCTCTGAAGCCCCTCTTGTAAGAACACTGCTCCTATTCATGATGGTTTCACTCGCATGACTGAATCACCTCCCGGAAGCCCCATCTCCTAATGCCTTTGCCCAGGGAGTTAGGATTTCAACAGAAGCATTTTGGGGAGGACACAAGTGTGCAGACAGTAGCAAGGGTCATTTAACCTAAATCTTTGCTGAAAAAAAATTAGCAGACTTCATTCACTCATTCATTTGTTAACCAGCCGATACATACTATCTCAGTATTAGATTGTATTTTGGGATGTACACCGGGTGCCAGGTTCGGATCTTGTACACAATTCATTTCAAAAGTTAGGCTTCTTCTGTTTCTTTGTCTGTGCCCTAGCCCCAGCTTCCCTCGGTGCACAAGAGGAGGGCGTGCTGTTTGGACTGCAAAGATGACTTCCTTGGTGTTGTTTGGTCTCTTGAGGAACTGAGCAGCTAAGAGGCTCTGACTTGTTTGAGCATCTACTTCATGGGGTTGTCTGTGAACATTAAGTAAGCACATGCATGTAAAGGGCTTCGAAGCATGTCTGGCAAGCGATAATCACTTTTAGAATGAAAGCTAGGCATATAAGATTAGTAGAAATAATGAAGAACTGGTTTCTGCCGAGGGCAGCCCAGAGCCTGTGTTAGTCGGTGGAGGTGTTGGTTACCAACATCCTGCCTTTGTGACACTCGAACTACTCTCCAGCTGGTCTGGGGAAGCCCTCGTAATCCTTTGCAAAGGGATTAAGCTCTAACAGGTAAGGAAGGTGTCCCTTCTTTGGGGATTTGGCCATTTAAGGCTGACCAAGAAATACCTACACTGGGTCTAGGAGGGAGACCTTGGCTTTCTGCTCTTTCTACCACTGGCTCCAAGCCAAGCCACTTGGTGAATGCATGTTGGTGGCGGTGGTGAGGATTTGTAGTGGCTTGGGGGTTTTATCCAATGCAGCAGAGATCCCCGTTCTGAGCCATGGGAGTGCTTGCTCAGACCTCTCCTTCCAGCAATTTACAGAGGCTTACTCAGTGCAAAGCAGCATGGCTAATGGCAGATGAAGGGGCAGGGGACAGCCATGCTCCAGGGTGACACTGGGCTAGAGTCCCCTGAGTCTGTGGGGTCTGCTTGTTGACAGACTGAACTGCGTCCGAGTGTAGTGATTCCTGAAGACGCTCACTTTTCCCCTTCCAGGAAATAGAAGCTACAAAAATACTTCAGGAAGGCCATTGAGCATTCCCTTTTTTGAAGCACCATCTTACAATGGCAATAACAAAAGCAAGAATATATTACGGATATAATGAGTGTTGGATACTGTGTTAAGAGTTTGACATGTATTAGCCTATGCATTCATTCTCATGACTTTGGGAAGCCACTATAGTTATGCTCATATTTTACAAAGGAGGACATGGAAATTCAGAGGACGATGACTGATATTCAGAAGAAAATGACTTCCAATATCACATAATCCGTAAGGGGAAGGGCTGGCATTTGAGTCCAGGGCTTGAGACTCCAGAAACCATACTCTCAAACACTGTACATTACTGTCTTCCCCAACGGGACTGTGCCCTCGTGGAGAACAAGAGCTCCAGTGAAATTTCCCTCCAGACTACTTTGATGCATACATGGTGACTTGACAGACTGGCCCTGTGGAAAGGTAATACGGAACCTGCCTCTGGTGAGTACTGCAGGAACCTCCTCCAGTCCCACTTATCCCAAAGACTCCATGACTGGACATTAACCGAGATCAAGGTTTTCTGCAGCAAGCCCAGGGTGTGGGAGGGGTCCCCAGTCTTTACTCTATGAGTCCATTCTTTGCCTTTCAAAGGCTTTTCTTGCTTAACATGCAGCACTGATCATAGACTCCTCTTTTCAATTTAAATGGGAAGACAATAACTTCCATGTTTGAGGCCTTTTACAAGACTCTGATGATCTTTATCTTGTGCAGAATAAATATCATTATGGTTATTGAACCCATGGATCATTATGCTATGGCTATGTCTTTCCCAATTAAGCAGTTGGCATGTTTGTTGCTAATAATGTGCTAATATAGGAAAAAAGGTTTTAGAAACAAAAGGGGCAAAGTGGGAGTCATTCATGGATTCCAGGTGCATCTGGCTGCCATTTCACATTATGCTTAGAAATCAAGGTAGCATCAGTGTGAACAGAGATCCATTAGGAATCAGTGGACATCACTTCAAAACTGTGTTTTTGTATTTTCATCAGGATGATAACACAATTGCCATAGTTTATACGTAGGCTTTTTAAAAATTGTGGTAAGAAACACATAACATAAAATGTACCATCTTAACCACTTCAAAGTATACAGTTCAGCCCTGTTCAGTATGTTCACATCCTTTGCAACTGATCTCCAGAGGTCTTTCACTTTGCAAAGCTGCAACTCTATTCCCGTTCTGTGTCACCCCCCAATTCCCCTTCCAACAGCCCCTGGCCACACCCTTCCTTCTGTCGCCAGGAATCTGACTGCTCTAGGTGCCTCCTCTAAGTGGAAGCATACAATATTGTTCTCTCACGACTGGCTTCTTTTACAGAGCATAATGTCCTCAAGATTCATCCAGATCATACCGTGTGACACAATGTCCCTTTTTAAGGCTGAATAACATCACTCTGTATGTGCAGACTGGATTTTGTTTATCCATTCTTCTGCTGGTGCATGCTAGGCTAGTTTCTACCTCTGGGTGTTGTAAATAACACTGCTATGAACGTAGATAAGCAAATATCTCTTCGAGATCTTGATTCTGTTCTTTTGGAAATAAACCGAGACATGTAATTGCTGCATCTTAGGGTAATTCTGTGTTTAATATTTTGAGTGACGGCTATACTGTTTTCCATGGCATCTGCTCTATATTTGGATACTACCAGCAGAGATTCTGGATTCTCCACATCCTCACCAACACCTGTTTTGTTTTGTTTTGTTTTTTTGGTCTGCAGTAATTTCTTGACATATCAAATGTCTTTTTTACATATCGAATGTGGTCTACCTTGTAGAATTTCACCAGGCTGATGAAGAACAATATACTCTCTGTACACATGGCAGCAGTGCACACCGGGATACTTGGGAAGAAAGCCCTAACACGTTTGTTTTTGTTTTTGTTTGAGTCTACCGTCTAGGAAGTGCACATCTCTGAGGCACTACTCTGGGGTGCTTGCCAAGATTGCCCTCATAGAGGCTATAGGCAGTCAAGGAGCTGGGAGGGGGCAGGGCCAAGGCATTCTCTAGGAAGCAAAACAAAGTTTGCTAGACACTTATTTGGATTCCTAGGCTACTGTGGTTAATTTTCCAGTTGTTATTCCTGAGTCCTAAGTAGAGTCTTGCAAAGGCTTATTTAAATGCTCCAGCCATGCATCTTTTGTTATGAAGTGATTAAAGGGGTGGGTCCTATGTCCAGCCTCTAGCCAGAATGATGGATAACAGGGTGGACCCACTGCCGCAGCTGTCACTGTCACTGTCCACCCCCCAGCCCCCCACCATGCCCACTTGCCACCTCCAATATGCCCCCCATGTGAGCTGAGTCAGGAATCAGTGAGGAGGCAGGCTGGGTGATGAATGGGGCTTTTGGCTCAGGGTATATGATACAACTTGGAGAGTCAACCTTCTCACTTGAAGAGCCTCCCTCAAGAAGGATGATTGTTTTAGCTCAGGTTGTTGTAACAAAAATATGGAACTGGATGGGCTTAAACAACAGACATTTATTTCTGGAAGCTGGAAGCTAGATCTCTAAGATCGGATACCTGCATGGCTGGGGTGCGGTGAGAGCCCTCTTCTTGGTTCACAGATGGCTGCCGTGTTGTATTTTCATAGGGAAAAGAGAGAGGCCATCACTTTAGCATCTCTGCTTATAAGGGCACTAATCCCATCATTAGGGTTCTACCCTCATGATCTAATTATCTCCCAAAGGCTTCCTGTCTAAATACCATCATGTTGAGGATTCAGGCTTGAACATATGAATGGAGGGGGATACAAACATTCAGTCCACACCAGAGACTGCCAGCCTTGAAGAATATAAACTTCATTTTATATTAAGGAAGGTAGTAATTTCCTTAACATGGTCAGAGCCATTGATGCAAGTTTATGGATAAAATTTTATTTGGGATTATTTAATCCTATGGGGGCAGGACTAGCCTGTAGGGCTCTCTGGCTGGTCTGTCCCTCATTTTCCAGCCAAAGAAACCCAGGTTGAGAGAAGAGAAGCTTTGCTCCTAGGGTAGAGCCAGGATGAGGACACAGGCCCCTCAGACTGTGCTGTGAGCTTTATGACCCCTGCGACTGCCTCGTATGACAGGATGGAACTTGGCACAGAGCATTTCAGTGTCACTTTACCTACCTTCTCTCTTGCTTGTCAGAGACAACGTGGTCTTGGGACAGAGGCTGAATGAGAAAACACCTCTCGAAATGCCTCAGTGAGCCTGCTGGTATGGTTGTGTCAGGAGATTCTTGCAGATGAGGGTAGGAAAGACATTTTTGTTCACTCTTCAGTGAGTAAGAGGAATGGTGGCCATCACTCAGGTCATACCAGGAAGATTTAGTACCCTATTCATTTTCAAAAGGGCTTTCATTTTTTTAAATCTACTTAATTTCGGGGACTTTTTCCCCACTGGCCCCTGCCTGCTGGCTCTGTGAGTGGAACGGAATCTACTCTTTGGCCTGCCCTCTTCAGGGAAGAGCAGGCCTGTGGCTTCCCCAACAGTGGTGACTTTGTGTTGGCCAGCAGAGGCAGGGGCTTCTGGGACCAGCAGACCATTTGCAGTGACAGAGATGAAGAAGGCAGGAGAAGTTTACCCTTCACGAATATGGATAATTACACAGAACGCAAAGCTGTAGAGGGATTAAGAAAGTTCAGCAAGAGTCTCGGGAGCCTTCGCGAACTTTTGAGGATTTATCCAAAACGAACCTTTACCATTTTTCAGTTCATTCTCAGCTAATAAAAATAAATCGATTGCAGTTATGATTCTGTCGAGCCCTCCAAGAAGGAAGCTATAAGAGAGGACGAATCTGGAGATGTGTTTGTCCTTGGAAAACCGGGTCTAACGACAGATAACACTCACTTCCCTTAAACGATACCTTTCTGGCAAGCTGCCTCCCAGCCTCCCAGTGTCCCTGTGAGCAAACACGTGGCAGGTCAGGTCGGAGACACTCTTCTGGTTTTAGACACAACGAGAAAACCGTGCAACTGTGGGCTTCAAAGCATGGCGTTCAGGCCAGCCTGCAAACTCCGGGTCAGCTGCAGAGACAGGACACACATCAGCTCAGGACATATTTCCCTGGGCCAAGGCTGCTCCAAGCAAAGAACAGTGCTTTCTCTAAACCGTCCGCAGCAGCAAGGTGAGGCAGCCCATCATTTTCTGTCCATGTTGCCTAACTTTCTAGGGGCCTGATAGCATCATCACTATTAATAAAAGCCAAATAGTGAACATTAGTTGAATGCTTATTATGAGCTGGGCCCTCTTCTCAATCTGTTTCCCATGCTAGGTCATTGAAGCATGCCCAGACTCCTATGAGGAAGGTGATATTAAGTTGAATCATACAAAATTAGAATATTTGACCATTCCTAACCCACAGAATGGCCATTTCATATTGTCAAACCCCAGATGGCCCAATTTACAGATGAGAGAACTAAGGCACATCAAAGCTAAGTACCTTGGACCCCATGCTCATAAGTTACAGAGTTAATAAGCACAGGCTGGCTCCGTAATTCCTTAGAGTCAGTGCAAAATCAGAATGAGGCCCCTGGTTCAAAAGTCAGGACAACTCAGGGAAAGGACTCTCAGAGTTAGAAAAATGGAAAATTTTTTTCGTTTCTTCTGCCATCTCTCTCAGGACCTATCCTGGCGATTTCGATTTGCTATTTAACGTCACCTTCACTTGAGCACAGAGATGCTTGCAAGGAAAGTATAGACCTTCACAGGTACCCCGGGGGCCCCCGTGAGGCCCACCAGCTGTCAGATGACTACACAGGGCCCTGCCTGAGGGCGCAGGGGCAAGGAAATCAAGCCCGGCACTTCTCTTTCCCCAGCCCAACACACAGCACACAGGAGACCCCCACTGTGGGAAGAACCTGGGTCAATAGGAGGCTCACCTCTGCCTAGTCACAGAATGTGTGGTGATGCTGCTAGCCCGGGGCAGGGACAGCCACTGCCATGTCCCACCCTGATGCTCCACAGCACCTGCGTGCCTGACTCTGCCTAGACCCGGACCCCAGCCAGGGACACAAAGCTGTGGAGGGTGAGGCAAGGCGGTCCCCAGGAGTAGCAGGGTCCTGTCAGCAGGCCTCCTCTTGGTGGCCCACTGGAAGACGGCTGAGACAGAGCCTCACAGAGGAGACACTGTGGAGGCTAGCTAGTTGATACAGTTCAAGCACTTTGAAGCTAAAATGTGCTACATTAATTCTACATTCCATTATTACTAATAAATGCTCAACCTTCGTGCATCCGAATATCCGGAAAGGGACATTTGATTCATGATGAGTCAAGAGTGATTTAAAATGTTGACCCTAGCTCTAAGCATGGCCAGAGTGTTGTGCATCATATAATGCAATAATTACTATGGTAACCACTCATTTACATTAATTAGAGGAGTAAATAGAGTTCCATAATATATATTCCAGACTAATGCCGAGAGCATAAGTAAGATCTCCCCATTGAAAGATTTAATTGATGTACTTGCCTGGTAGAAAAATTTGCTTTTTTTTTTCGCTTCATAGGTATATTTAGCCTGTTTAAAGCAATTTTCTTTTATTCTCCCTCTCCCTTCTGCCTTGCACTGCCTCTGGGATTCCAAGACAATTAGCCATTTGTGTGGAGGAAAAGGAGGCCTTGATGCGCAGCAATCGTGAGATTTTTTTCTCTCTGTGAACGCTGGAGACATTTCGTGAGTAAATAATAGGAACAGGTCCTTCCAAAGCTCTGGTCATTATTGGAGCAAATCTTCTAAGCGTAAAGGGTTGAAAGTTTAAGGTAAGGCCGTCAGGTGATTTTAAGCCCATCACTGGAAAGGCCTTAGGGGAGGCCTATTTTCTGCTCCACCTATTTGGTTCTAAATTTGTCAGCAGAAAAATGTAAAGCTCTAATAACAATAGGATATCAGCTGGACAGATCTCTTTAGAGGATCTCGGAATGGCTACAGTAACAAGCAACTCCCAAATCCAAGTGACACAATGTAACATAAGTCTGGGGCTGTTTTGCACCTGCTACACATCCGGCAAGGGTCAGCAGAGGGACCGCTGGTCGCTGCGCTTCAGAGATTCGGGCCCTTGGAGGTCCCACCTCAGCATGTGATCTCCTCCTTCCCTCCATAAAAGGAAGGCAACTGAGCAAACGACACCCAGAAGTGACATGTGTCACTTGCCTCATCGTTCGTGGGCAAATCAAGTCCACAACCGAGCCTAACTTCAAAGAAGGATAGAGAAGTACCATGCTACCACATGTCCTAGAAGATAGAGGGCCAGAAACACTGGGTGAGCAGCTCTCATGACTCCCACGGGAAGATATATGCCATCTGGTACCCAAAACTGATGTGGGTGGGGGGAGACCAGTTCATACTATTTCCCTGTTACCATGTTCGGTAACTCTTCCCCCAACATGCTATTACAAACCCGCAGGACACTGGGAAAATAAAGGGTGTTTTTGTAATTTAGTCTTCTTGCTTTTTTTAAAAAATATTTTATTTATTTATTTGACAGATAGAGATCACAAGTAGACAGAGAGGCAGGCAGAGAGAGAGGAGGAAGCAGGCTCCCCGCTGAGCAGAGAGCCCGATGCGGGTCTCGATCCCAGACCCCTGAGATCATGACCTGAGCCGAAGGCAGAGGCCCAACCCACTGAGCCACACAGGCGCCCCAGTCTTCTTGCATTTTTGAAGAGACATCTTTTTTTAATTATTATTGCAAAAATATGTATTATTCACATAGAAACTGAAGAAAATACATAAAAAGAAAGAGAAAGTGAAGAAAAATCATCACTAATCACATTTCCCAGAGATAACCTTTGTAACCATTTGGAACAATATACTATTTTGCCTCATCTTGTTTTGCCCTGTTTTTCTTTTCCTAGATATAAAACTATGTCGTCCTGACTGGGCATTCCTCAGGTTTTTCCCTCCTCTGGCCTCTTCACAGGCCTCTCTCAGTCAGAAAATATTGATGCCTTCTCCTTTTTCTCTTGATGGAGCTGGAAGGGAAGCCCATAGTGAAATATCAGTGGCCTCCAGCTCTTTCCTATGACGTCCCAGAGTCCCTTCCAGGAAGGGAATGTGGAAGGGAGAAGGCCTGCCCTGTGTCAGATACAGGTCACATGGTGATCTCTTCCTCTGCTAAGTTATAGTGGCAATTGCCGTTTCATGTCAGATTTATGATGTTCCTTGGCCACAGTGAAGTCATCTTGTCGTGACATCGCTTTTAGTTTCCTTTTCCCCCAATGGGACAGGTTTTACTGCTTCATGTCATTTCTTGGATCACTCTTCTTCATGCCACTGAAGGATATCCCTCAGTAGTGGTGGTAAGCTCTCTTATTTTTTGCGTGGAAAAACATGTTTTATCTTTTAGTCTTGAATGCTGTACCAGTTTCTCTTGATACAGAATTCTAGCTAATTTGAATAATTTTGTTTACTCCAGAGCTATGGTTTTTTTTAATTAGCTTTCTATTCACTTTTGAAGACACATCTCTTTTATTATACCAAAGTGAGCCTGAAATAAAATTCAAGATTGGTGGCTATTTTCCTTCAACATTTTGAAGATAGTCTTACATTATCTTTTTGAATCCATTATTGCTGATGAAAAATCTGCCAATCTAATTTTTTTGTTGCCAGTTATAGCCAGTGGTAGGTAACCTCTAACATGAATGGGGCTTCATGATCTCTACCTACAGGTGTGTGTCCCTTCTTGTAGTCCCCTGCCTTTCAGGGTGGGCTGGGCCTGGTGACTTTCTTCTAATGAATGAAACATAACAAAAGTAAGGAGATCTTACTTCAAAGACTGGATTACAGAAAAGATCTGGCTTCCATATCAGATGGCTTCTGTTCCTCTCCAGCTTTCTTGCTCTGGTGAAGTTGGCTGCCAGCTTGTGATCCTCCCTACAGAGAGGCATCCATGGCAAGTCTCTGAGGAAGCTCCTCTGGCCAACCTCTAAGAAAGAACTGGGTTCCCGTCCAGTAACCAGTGAGAAACCAAATCCCGTAATCCTTTCATGAGTGAGTGCAAGAGGTTGGTCCTCCCTCTGCTGAGCTTCTGGATGACACCTTGATTGCATCTTTGGGAGAGGTTCTGAGGCAGAGTCAGCCAGCTAAGCTGCACCTACATTCCTGATCCACTGAAACCGTGAGATAAGGCTTTTTTTTAAATGTTATATTAGTCATCATACAGTACCTCATTGGCTTTTGATGTAGTGTTCCAAGGTTCATTGTTTGCATATAACACCCAGTGCTCAATGCAATACGTGCCCTCCTTAATACCCATCACCCGGCTCACCCATCCCCCCAACCCCCTCTTTGAAGGAGTTAAGATGTTTTTCAACAGACAAATGGATAAAGAACTTGGGGTCCATATACACAATGGAATATTATTCAGCCATCAGAAAGGATGAATACCCACTATTTGCATCAACATAGATCGAACTAGAGGGGTTTATGCTGAGTGAAATAAGTCAACAGAGAAAGTCAATTATCATACGGTTTCACTTACATGTGGAGCATAAGGAATAATATAGAGGACATTAGGGGAAGGAGGGGAAAGGTAAAAGGGGGAGAATCAGAGGGAGAGACTAACCACGCGAGACTATGGATTCTGGGAAGACTTGTTTTAAGCCACTGAACTTGGGGGTAATTCGTATACAGCAATAGGTAACTAATATACTGCCTGCATGGTAGTGTAGAAGATTTTCTTTTTTTCCTTCATATCATAACATGAGAATTATTATGTGTATGGGTATACAGGTCGAGGATTTGGTTTCGTTTATCCTGCTTGTCCTTTTAAGCATACTTGAAAAATATTTTTTTTCTTTGAGTCTAGTTGACACACAATGTTACATTAGTTTCAGGGGTGCAACATAGTGATTCAACTTCTCTATAGGCTCTGCTGCACTCACCACAGGTACAGCTCCCGTCTGTCACCATACAATCCTATTGTAATATCATTGTCTATCTTCCCCATGCTGATTTTAAGCATACTTTAAAAAGCATATAGACTATTACACACCTAAAATGATAATTCCTTAATATCACCAAACATTCAGTCATGGGTCAAATTTATTTTCAAATTGTCTATTAATGTTTTATACTTGGTTTGTTCAAGTTGAAATCCAAACACATTGTGAAGTTCCACTAATACTTCCAATTCAAAATCAGGATTGTAGATTTCATAGTTAATTTCTTCAATATTATGTTTCTGTTTCTTTTCTCTTGTGAAGAGAATCCACTTCCTTATTTGCTTTACACATATCTATCTATCTATCTAATTTAATCAATAGATTGATAGCAGATTCAGAACAATACCATTTTTTAAATTACCAATATGATGACTGAATATAATTTAAGGATCATTTTTGCTTGTTTTGTTTTGTTGTTCTGAGGGTTTGTGTTTTGTTTGGTTGGTTTTGTTATTTCTGGTTGGTTGGCTACTTTGTTTTTCTGTACCATTTTAAGTCCAGAGATGTGATTTGGTTTTGGAGTGTGACTACATTTTTAAACAGATTTTCTCCCCACACTTCATTTCACATTGGTGTGGGTCTGCAGAATGGGGAGGGAAGGGAGAAGGGAGAAAGGGTGATGCGATGGGGCTCAAAGTATGAATCTACAGTGCCATCTTGAGCAGACATTTCCAATTTTTTCTTTGCAAAAAGATGCTTGCATAATTATTTTTTGTGTGACAGGGAGACGGTTATATATCCTTTTTTTCTAATCTGCTGTATCTTAAACATTAAATATTATTGGACAACAGTGTGCTTCTATTCACTCTGCTCAAGCTAGATTGTGGCGACCTACATGCAGGTCTCCCCTGCTGTACCGTGAAATTGGAGGCTTAGGGTCAGGCCTTGTTCATCTCTTCCTGTATCCCCAGGGCCTAGCACAGAGCAGACCTTAGGGAATATGTATTGAATGAACAAGTGAGTCTCTGAATAAGTGACATTTGACTCCTACTATGTACACAACATTGAGTTAGGCTTACTGTGTGATTTTTGGAGGTGTATACAAAGATGAGGAGCTGACAATACTCCAGTCCCAAGAGACTCGTGATATATTTAGAAGCTGACAACCCACTGGATGATAAAGATGTTGCTTTTCATGCTGCCTCTATCTCTCCATCTCACTCATATAACTCCAACACTTAGCTGTTCAGTGTTTCTTGGGCTCCGATATCTGGGTAACGACAAAAGAAGAGATTGCACTTACTAGAAACTCCCAGGCTTGGAGTAAAGCCAAGACATTTCCTATTGAGATGAGTTCCTGCGTTAAAACAGCTAAGAATGAATTGTTCCTTCTCTTGTTTTCTAAGGCATGATTGCCATGGCTGGAAATCCCAGAGTTAATAATACCTGGGACCCTTTTGACACCTACTCTCTGACTAAAACTTTACAGTTCTTAAAAGATTCCTGATTTAATTTAGAATTCTTAATGATCTTCATTGTCTTGTTTCTTATTATAAGCCTGCATCCTGCAAATCTGGAAGCTGCTCAGCATGTATGCTGTCAACCACTAAAAATGTCAATATGTTTCAAATAAGTACTGTTGCATCTCATAAAAATCTGTTCATACTGAAAATCCCCCATTAAATCAATATCATCCATTATTAGTGTTCTATATGCTTTATTTCACAGAAAAATTGAGACTATAAAGGGCCAGGAAATCATGTAGTCAATCAAAGTTTTGCCTAATAAATCCAGGGAACGCCAATCCACCTCAATACCTTTCTCTGTTTATTTCTTTGGCCCCAGAGTTCGCCACCATTGTCTTGCTTCCCCTGTTTCTAAGATGGCCCCTGGGGATTGGGAGAAATTGTGGAAAGCTTAGACTCAGCCTTCAGAGCCTGAAAGAGCAGAGTCAGTTTTGTGGAGTATAGCTAGAAATGCCAACATGCTCAAAAGACAGACCTGTCCCTCTTGCATATCCTTCTTCCCTGGGCTGTGACCTCTAGGCATTCGGTGTCCTCACCTACCGCAGTCCCACTAAATCACAAGCTATGTCGGCCATAATGAGGTCACTGGTGACTGGAATGCTAGCAGAAGCATTTGGAGAGCATTAACACTATACATGCTCATTCTAAACATAAGCCAATGTACACTTGGGCCGTACAATTTGGATGATGCTGGTTCTCTAACAAATAAGCCTACCGAATGTCAGGAGCTGAACACACTCAAAGTGGATTTCTCAATCAGGTAGCAATGCACTGTGGACGTTGCTGGTTGGCAGCCTTTCTTCCACATGGTGACCCTGAGGCCCAGTCCTTCCATCCCATGGCTCTGCTACCACCAAGGCCTCAGAGCAGTCTGCTTCCAGCTTGAAGAATAGTCAACAAAGGCTGGAAAAGTCATATCTGCCCTTTTAGCTAGTTACCTTGGTCCAGAAGCAGCATGCTTCAATGCTATTCATTCCATTTGTAAGGACTAGTGTTATAACTTCACCTGGATTTAAGGAGAGCTTGGAAGTCCAGTTTCTCACTGTGTTACTGCCCTCAGACATGAACAAATATGTTACCTGTCCCAGTGCCTCTCCCTCAGGAGGTCCCCTAATTTGGAATGGCTTCCAAAATTTTCTAAGACCCCCTCTGGTGCTTGGGACTAGCCAGGATCAGCAGCGTCACCCAGGCATGGTGTCCCAGGGCTGGACTTGGGCCAGCTTGGGTCCTGTTCACTACAAAAGCCTTCTTTGACATTTTGTAAGTCCCTAATGGTGGCAATTAGCCAGACTGGCAGTGCTAATTGAGTATGCCCTGAGCCTGGATAGAAACCCACACAGTTACCAGTCCCCATTTCCCTTCTGAGTACTCTCCAGTGATTTTCCTGTGGTGCCCTTGCTCTTGATTGTGGGTTCAATGGGATGTCACAAGGAGCTCCAGGAGCCATACCTAAGGGTTGTTCCTAGTGTGTTGTGCGGCATTTCTTTCATGACACCTTGCAAGCCTGGCTGGCAAGAATATTGCTGACATGCAGATTTGACGTGGCTCTCATTCCTGAGTGACGCAGGGTGAGTCCAGGGCTCTGGGCTCCTGTCAGTCCACCATCACCCCTTGGGCTTGTGTTGCATGTGTGGGTCTGTGCATGGGGTCTTGTCCATCTGGGTTCTGGCCACTCTACAGCACCTGAGGGTTGGAGGGTAGTGGCAGGAATCCTTTAGCTGGTGTGTTCTCCTGTCACCAGCATCCAGAACACTATCCCTCCCATGGGTCTGTGCCACTTGTCAAGAAGTCATAGAACATGGAAGCAACTGTTGCCTCCTTCTTCCAAGGACCCTTCTGATAAATGTCCTCTTTTGCTTTTAATCATGTGGTAATGTCAGGTTCATTTCTTACATGAATGGGACCACTCTTCATTTTCACACCTTGCCAGTGGACCCCTCACCCATCCTCCCTTCCAGTGGCACTGCATGGAATGCAAGATTGAAGTCAACATGGAAAGAGATCCCACTTTAGGAATGCAGTGATTATAGCCTGGGAAGCTCAACAGAGAACATGGTAAGAAGATGTGCGGTTCTACATTTATGTTATAAAATGCCAAATAGTACATTGAATATGATCAGAAAACAACTTATCATTCACACGTTCCTGCATATTTTGGGGGAAGGCTTGCATTCGTGGTCATCATCAATGAAACACTGTAACAATGTCCGACAGTCAGTCGATAGTATGAAGTTCACTTTCTTCTCCATGGGGAGATATGGAAGTATCCATGCACATTTCATTGGACAGTAAGGAACATGGAAAGGTAGTTCCTGGACCTGAACAGGAATACATCGAACCTGAATCCTACAAGAACCTTCACGCACACTGATGAGGCAAGAAACAGACAGGGAAACCCCTTCTTTCTCCCTATGGTACTTCTTAGGCCATGAGTCCCGATCTGTCACATGGGCCCATGAATTTTTCACATAGGTTTTCATTAAGTTATTTATATAGACAGGGCTCCACTATTGGCCAGGCACTGTGCTAGGCCACAGCAAACGAGACAGAAGGGTCTCCCACCCCAGCGGCTGTGACCTATGTCTTCACTATGCATGCAGCTCAGAACAGAAGAAAACTTCCCTGTGGGTTGCCTTCTCTCTTGCATACTGTTCTTCCTTCTGTCATCTCTGTGAGCTACATGTTAAATGTGAAATTTGTTTTCCAACGTGGCTCTCCTGTGTAATGTTCTCTGTAGAGTGGCTTGGAAGGGCTGTTTGCCAAGCCTCATCCCAGGTCACTGCAACGTGCCCATTAGGCACGGCCTTGTCTCCCTGGGGGCCTCCTGGTGCCACTTCTTGTCAGTCAGACGTCATTCGGCCAGCATCATCAGTACCTTAAAATGAAAAATCAAATGGCCTTTGCATGAAAAATAGTGTAATTCTCATTCTGCCCCTCCACCCACCCAAGTTCTCATTTAGTGAGCGCTCTTCTGATGGTAGCAAACACTCCCTGCAGAGGGCGCTCTGTTGATGTGGCCTCTCCCTGCCTCGTGCTGGAAGCCCCACTCTTCCTCGTCCAAGTCCACATCCTCGAGAGGTGTAGTCCACTCTTCCATATGCAGAAACTAGCACAGTGGAGAAGGATCTAGAGAGCCAGGCGGCCACCTCTAGTTGAACTTTTCATAGCGCCCTGTGTTCAGCTCCACTCAGCAATTCATCCAACTGTTCCTCTGTCCAGTCAGAAAATAGCACACGAGACGCTAGGCAACAGGGACACAGCAATGACCAGAACCCTATCCTGACAAAGTCTGCACACAAAATGACTCATGTCCTATGGTCTAGGGGTGGTGGTGGGGGGGCTAGTCACCAATTTTAAAGGATATGGCATGCAAATGAAATGGAACAGTGATCCCTGAAGTGTGGTCCATGGACCACTAAGGAGTCCTGAGAAAAGTCTATGTCACATTGTGGTGACATTTGCACTGAGAGTGGCTCAGAGTGCTGGCAACTGGGCATGAATCAAGCCAGTGGCCCCAACTGTGCTGGTAGTTTTTTATATTCTTCACTGTTACTCACTTGCAGTTAGAAAAAAGAAAGAAAGGAAGGAAGGAAGGAATGCCAGTTTCATTTAAAAAAGTCTTTGATGAAGTAGAAAAACAAATACTAATTTTATTAAAGCTCAGACCTTGCCCATACATCTTTTTAACATTTGGTACAACAAAGTGGTAACTATGTGTAAAGCATCTGGTCCTTCCCATGGCACCACACTAGACTCAGAGAAAACCACTTGTGCATTTGAGCTGTGATCTGAACCCCATAGATCTGAACCCTATAATGGGTTTCATAGAACCTTATTTTTACTTCAAAGAATGAGGGACAAACTATGGTTATTTAGAGTTGGACACTTAGTAGAGATTTTCTTGAAAATGAACAAAGTGAGCCCATCACTTCCAGGAAAACAACTAAACATCTCTTTTTTCCAGTGATGATAGTTGAGCTTTCAAGCAAAAACTACAATTTTGGAAAATCTGGATCCACCACTGTGAGCTTGACAGGTTCCCAGCCCTTGAAGACTTTTTCCCTCAAACAGGGTGATATGAAGAAATGCAGTTTTGGGGTATTGCATAATAAAAGGCGGTGTCATCGTTTGGAAGACTGACGTAACTCAGGACACCAATGTTTTCCAGATAACTAATGCACAGGGTTGCCAAATCATGACTGCTAAAAGATCCATTCGAAGAGCAAGAAAGATCAGTGGATTTTAATATAGCAGAGTAGAAAATGTTCATTGATAAGGTTTTCTATCTTTATAACTAACCTTTTAACAAACTTACTTTTTGTTGAGATTTTCACGTTGTATTGAAGAAGATCCACAATTCCCTGAAAAGTCTATTAAACTAGCTTTCCCTTTTCCAAATGCATGTCTATGTGCATTTTCTTCATGTGCCTTCAACTGTAACAACATATTGCAACAGATTCAACCTTTCGTTAAGACAATATTAAAAATTTTACAAATCTGTCAAGCAATGGGATTCTTGTAATTAAATTGTTTTATTTTGAAAAATACAGTTACTTCTCTTTAACAATATGTTATTGATGTTACCAGGTACTGGGTTTATTTTATTTTAAAGTGAAGGAACACATTTATATTGTCCAAAATTCCCAGTTTTCATTTCTAACATGATAGATGAAGATAGACATAGCCCACATACACACAATCAGTTTTAGGAATATAAAAGTACTCCAAAACCAAAAAGCTTGAGATCTACTGATGTAGAGGATCTGTTCACATTAATAGCCACAGGTCACCAAGCACAAGTTTTGTACGCATTCCTCATCTGTCTTCTCTAGAGGAAGAGAGCCTGTGGCATTCATTTTCATATTCTCCATGCCTATTGTGGTGCCTGGCCCATGGCAGGTGTCTAGTGACTACTGAGCTTGTGAAGGTGCGAGTGAATAAGACCCTGGAGCGATTCAGAGAAGATGGGGGTTGTAAAGTCAGGCAGAGCAGTTCAAGCCCACACGAAGCCAGACCGGGGTGGAACTAAACCATGAGATTGTACCTGAAGACCCAGTCCAGTTTGTTCCAAAGGAGGGCCAGCTGTTTGGGCTTTTGCCCTTGGCTTCTCTAAGTCGGCCAGCCTGAGCCATGGATTCCCTGAGGAAGGATTGTTATAGGATGAGAAACCTCAACTGCTGTGTTTTTCTTGGCTCTGTAGCAATGACCCAATTCAAAGGGAAATGTGTGTTGTCCTGGCTGCCGCCACTATACCAGCTGGGCTCAGGAAAGTCTATGAAGCAGCCTGTGTGGACACATGCCTATGAGTGGAACCCACTCGGCAACAGAAAGGGCTTTACCCTCTGCCAGCATAGTTCATTTCATCCTGTCTGGCCCAAAGTTACATGTGTCATGCACACTCTGCAATGGTCATTGTCAAGTGTGAATATGTTGGTCAATCTCCTGCATAGACAAGCCAACGACCCTGGTCATTCTTTCCATACAGGTGCCCACAGGCCACTACAATGGAAAGATTTTTAGTGGTTCTACCAGGCCAGAACCTGGCACTCCAGACTACAGGAATTTTCTAATGAGAGAGACACGAACGTCCCAGTGGACTTTAAAATGTTGATGCAGAGCCATAAATGCTTTGGTGCATTTGGAATTCAGGCTGTTGTTTGATTGGGCAGTGGCAGAAGTCTGCCTGACGCCCATAGGAATTTGATCAATTGAGAAATACACCCCCAGCTCTCTAGGCCAGAGAGCACTGCCAGATCTGCCCCATTCCTGCACATTCTTCCAATTGACTGTTTCCAAATTAGTGCAAGTGTGTGCTTTTTAATATCCTCCCCACTATGAACTTCCTGTTCTATAATCTTAATGTCTTCCGTATGAGGGAGACCTTCATTTTCCCTCCCCTACACTTGGACTAACTGGGTCCTAACAAGCTCCCAGAAATCTTCGCTGGGGATCAAGTCTCTGCCTTGCCCTTCTGTGGTCCCCCAACCCCTCTCTTGTTGTGAGCCCTTTATTGACCACTGACTTTTTCCGTGGGGAAAGATCCCGGTTGCTCTCACAGGTCCCTCTGTAGTCATCTAGAAATGAGTAGAATGGACTAGAGATCCAGATGTGTGCCTTTGGGCTGGGCCCTCAACACTCAGGATTTGTGGAGGGGAAGAGACGGCACAACTTGGAGGTTCCCATGCCTTCCCATGCCTCACACAGGACTCCCTCCAAGGGGCATCTGGGGAGGCCTTAAGATTTTGTGTTCAAATGGGACATGATAGCCTATTGGCCTAAGTGACCTTCTGAGGGAAGCTTAGCTTTCTCCTTTGAAAGATGGCGGCCATGGTGTGGCTCTGGGAAGGGAAATGTGAACTAGGCAGAGGGGAGAGTAGACAGTTCTCAAGCTGACTGTCACTTTCAGAGTGCCAACTCCAGGCAATGCCTTGTACTAATTGCCAGGAAGAAGATGAGAGACACAAAAATGAGTCTGATTTTGCCCAGTAGAGACTGAGGGATAGATAGCACTTCAGGTCAAGAGAACCATGTGGGGGCACCTGGGTGGCTCAGTTGGTTAAGGCTCTGTCTTCGGCTCAGGTCATGATCCCAGGGTCCTGGGATCGAGTCCTGCATTGGAATCCCTGTTCAGTGGGGAGCCTGCTTCTTCCTTTGCCTGCTACTCCTTCTGCTCGTGCGCTCTCTCTTTCTCTCTCTGACAAATAAATAAAAATCTTAAAAAAAGAGAGAGAACCGTGTGGGCAAAGGAAATCATGAGGCAGTTCTGGAGCAATGGAACTCAGTCAGTATGGCTGGAGAGGAGTGTGTGTGGGCATGCATCAGAGGGGCAGATGGGAAGTTGGGGTGGTCAGAGTGAAGAGGCCCTAGAGACTTAGCTAGAACAAGGAGTTCCTTGGGTTAAGCATTTCTCCTCCAGGTAGCTTTTCCTGAACCGTGTTTCCCTGAACATAAGCATTTCGTTCTGAGGATTTTGTGCCCTTTGGACATGGTGGAAGGATGGTCTATACTTCAATCATCTTCTTGCCTTACTTTCACACTTATTACCCATGTTCCAGATAAGTGAGTGTGTTGTGGGCACTGCCTGTTTTCTTCTCTGGACTTCATGTTTTCAGTGATGTATTTTCAATACCTGGACAATTCACAGCGCTAAGTAGCACCCAGTGAATAGTGTCTGAAGGAATGATGTAAATAGTTGTTCAGCAAAGGCATCATCAAATATATTTAGGAACCTGAGAGTTAACCATAGTTAAACACTTCTCCCCTTCCAGAGATGTCTCAGTCTTGAATAGGTTAACTTGCAGGTGGGGGAATGATAGTGGCTTGGACCAGGGTGGAGGCAGAGGCAGTTGGGGGGTGGGTGGGAGGAGAAGGTCTCTGGATTGTATCGGAGGTACTATTGATAGGGTGGCTTGATGGATTGGATATGTATGATTATGAAAAGGAAAAGATCAAGGACAAAATGTGTGTGTGTATGTGAGAGAGAGAGAGAGAGAGAGATTTGAGCCCCTGAGTTGATTCACAATGATCAAGGGAGTTGTTGACTAGTTGAATGAACAGGGAGAAGACATCTGGAAAGCAAGGCAGGACCAGGTCATCTAGACCTTATCAAGTCACACTAAGTATTTTGGACTTTATCCTGGGGTGATGAGGAGCCTTGTAAGGATGCTAAGCTGGGGGACAGCGTGATCAGACCTGCCTGTAAGAAAGATGCTCCTGGCAGCTGTGCAGGTGGAGCACAGGGGACTGGGCCAGAGCAGGGGTGGGGACAAAAGGCAGGAGGCCACTCTGTAGGGCAAGGATGGAGTTCTCTGGGCATCACAGATGACCCAACAGGTGCTGGTCAGACCACTGAGCCCCGCACAGGTCAGATCCCTTCAACACCCACTGGGCCCCTCTTTTCACACTGCTTCCTGCAGACGTCCCTAGGTACCCTGGATTCCTCACATGCTGGTGTGGGACGTGGGAATGTGTCTCTTTAGCTGTCTCTAACTTTACTCTGTTGTGGCTCTGCCAGTCCCAGCCTAGGGACCAGGTACAGCCCACTCCTTTGGAAGAGAATATACAGCCACCAAACAGCAGGGTCCCTGCAAGGTGCGGAGATCGAATTTGCCAGGTCTGGCGACTTGGGGCAGATTGGTTTGGTGGTGCTACTGTCCAGGTGGTGGGGTGACACGGGGAGCAGAAGAAGGGGAAGATGTGCCTGGATGGTAGGGACATCTGTCTTTACACCTGTCTCTGCTCTTAGTTCCCCAGGCCTCAGTTTCTCCTTCTGAGCAATAGGGGCCTGGGGCCAGGATTCAAACACAGCACATAGCCCTTGGCTCCTCGGGTTGCTCTGAAAAGGCTGAAGCTGTCTCCCTTGCCCCGCCTCAGTGTCACCCCCTCTCCAGGCTGGGCAAGGATGACATTCCCGGGGGCAGTTTCAGACCAGCTCCTGCCCACTCCTGCACCACTCAAAGAGCATCCTGGAAAGAGGCTAGGTCCCGGCTGTGGGAACTCATAAGGTGGGCGGGGGGGGGGGGGGGGGGGGAATCTCAACCTGCTCCAAAGGTTTACACCTGAGCAAAAATAAAATTTTATCCAAACAGCAAACCTGCTAGGCTGCAAGTTTAATAAGGTATTAAACGGCACCATCTGAAACCTGCAATCAAAGCAAAAACACTGTAAAATAAATCAGGAATGATAAGAAAAGATTTTACATTGTTAAAAGTTTATGCTATTTATGACTTCCCGGAATGTTACCATTAACCTGGGAGTTAATCAGACTTTTTCATTTACCCGTTGTTTGGAGCCATGAATGAGCACTTTAACAGGGTAAATAAAAAAAATCTAAGGAAGCAATAAACGTGAATGTCACAAGTGGCAATCATCTACCTTGTGAGGCTTGTGCGGTACACAGCATTGCACAGCTGGAAACAAATGAATCCTCAGAACACTGTAAATAACCTCCAAGCCCACTCCTAATTAAAGTAGAGCCCCACTTTCTCATGGGCATTGAATATATGAACCAATTAAGGAAATATCATTTCTTTCCTGAAAAGCCTCTGTTCTCTCCTCTTTTCTCCCTCCCTTCCTCTTTCCTTCCCTCCTCTCCTCTCCTCCCTTTCTCACCCCCCTCTTTCCCTCTCCTCCCCTATTCTCCTCCCCTCTCCTCTGACTCACTTTGTGTGCTTTCTCTCTCTAAAGAATTTCCACCAAAAAGCTGGCCCCCAACGTTCCTGAGCTGCAGTAATGAGACATCCCTGCTTTAAGCAAATTTTCCACCTGTAACCTGCAGAAATATAGCCATAGCATTTGAAAAATTACCTCCATGCTGCACAGTGCCATGAAAATTTATCTTTGAGATGATTTTATTGCATGGTTACCCTAGGCAATTAAATCAATAAATCTTAACTGTCAGGAAGGTTGGCCCTGTGCCAGAAATAAATGAAATGCGCGAAATCAGTAAATAAAAGGTTCCTGACAACTCATTCCAGAAATTATTTAGCAGTTGGGGTTGTGGGGGGGGGTTGTGTCTCACTCCCTAGCCTTTATTGACATCCTTTCGGAGAAATGTTTATGCTAACAAACACAATGGCTCCACTACAAAGACGACAGAGTTGCAGAGCCATAAATTATAGTCCCTGAAAAGCAGGAAGGAAATACAGCCAATGGCCAGAGGTGGTGGGCTGGAACCAGGCTGGGTTGGGGCCAGGTTTAGGGAGCAGCTCCCATGTGCCCCACAGAGGGAGGTAGCCTGGTCCTGCTTCCTACTCTTGGCTACCACATCCTCACCCCACTGGCCTCTGCCTTGATGGGAGGTGCCCTCTCCTCAGGGGCCCAATGTGTTTGACCGGCACCACCTGGGGTCGCTGGGACTCCAAGGAGGTTTATGGTCTGCCCTTTTCCACTTCCAGAAACAATACCCGTACAGACTGGACCACGAATGTGGTGGGGGAGGGGGCCAGGCTCACTCTGTTAATATGAACTGTACTTCTTGTGGAGTGTTTCTCCTGTTGCATGCTTTAGGTTGGCTCAACACTGGGAGGATAAAAATTATCCTCATTTTACAGATGAGAAAATGGAGACTCAGAAAGGGGAAGTGACATGTTTGAGTTGACCTGTGGGGCCATTGAAGCCAAGACCAACCTCCTCGTGGCTCTGCCACACAACACCTCTGCTGTCTGTAGCATGGGTCTCACATGAGGACCCAGGGTGGAGGCTGGGGATAGAAGCTGGTGCATACTATTTCTTGCCTTAGCTCGCAGGCTTTTTTCTCGTTCGAATTTTTTCTCCATCCCCTGTCAATGTGTACACCTCAGTGAGGGTCAGTTGTATTAGGTGCCCTCATACAGCTGGCAATGGCTAAATGGCTGCAAGGCTGATGGATGTTCAAGGGCCACCTGACAGTCTGAGCAGGGTCTGTGGCAAGTCCTACCACAAGGCCTTTGTACCTGTTCCTCTCTAGGCCCCAACTTCTCTTCCCTATCTGCCTTGTCCACTTTCAGATTTCAGCTCAATCAGCACCTCCACAGTAAAGCCATCCTTGACTTGCCACTGAACCCCATTACAGGCTCTTACAGCGGCAGGCAATTTTTCTTCCCAGTTTTCACCTTGAAGTAATTTCACATGTGTTTGTATCATTATCTGCTGAATGGTTTTCTCTCTCACTGGCCCAGTAGCTCCACAGGGGCAGGGAAGGATCTGGCTCTGCTCACCCTTGAGGCCCCATGACCTCATACTGTACACGTACGTAGTGACTATTTGCCTAAGGAATGGATAAGGATAGGTATATTCCTGTCCTCAGCTGTTGCTTGGGCTGCTCTAACAAAGTATCACAGACTGGGTAGCTTGAGAAACAGAAGTGTACGTTCTCCCAGTTCTGGAGACTAGAAGTCCAAGTTCAAGGTTGTGCTTAAGGTCGGTCCCTTCTGTGAGGGAAGGATGTGTTCCAGATCTCTTGTCTTGGCTCAGAGATGATCACAGTCTTCACGTTCACATGGGGTTCTCCTTGTATGCATGTTTGTCCCCAGAAACCTCTTTTTGTAAGGACACCAGTCATGTTGTTGGATTGGAGCCCACCTCACTGACCCCATTTTAATTTGATCATGTGGGTAAAGACCCTATCTCCAAAGAAGGTTATATTCTGGGGTACTGGACACAGAACTCCAACATATGAAATTTAGGGAGATGTAATTCAATCCATAAGTAGAAGCTGCTGACCCGGGGGCAGAAATTCCTTAGGTGCCTCAGTGGCAAGCATTTAGAGTCATTTTCCAGGTCAGAGCTAAGGGGAATAACAGGTCCATCCCCAACTTGCTCCTGCAAGGCCACACATTCAAATCCAGTCTCCCTGTCCCTGGGAGGATTGTGAAAGCGTCTCTTGGAGCTGGTGGAGGGCTGGAATAAGCCAGAAGTGTGGAGCCAGATGTGAAGCCTCAGGCTTTGGTGTCTGTAGGTCAAGGTCTGAATGTGTGGCCTGCTGGGGCTATTGACCCATTAGCTTCCATGGTTAGGGCTTTCTGAAGGGATAATACTAAGTCAGTAGAACAGAGATCCCTTAAAATCAACATGGGGGTCCAGAGTTTGCAAGGAAAGGGCCCAGGAGGGGATACATGGCATGATGGAAAGTGACAGAAGGGGGCAGAGACTCAAGAGGGACACTGTGGGAGACAAGGCTTGGCCCTGCAAAGAGACAAATGCTGCCTGAGGATCATGGTTCAGGTCTTTCAAGGAGAGCTTGGGAAGTGGAGACCAGGAAGGGGAGTTGCCCCCTAGGAATCCCAAATCGTCTTGGGGCAGCTGCAGCTGCCTTCAGAAGGAAAGAGCTGCTGGGCTGTACCTGGCCCACCAGGACACCAGGTCCCCCTAGGAGAGGTGGGAGATGCTGGCAGGCCATCCTCAGGAGGGAAGATAGGCAGTGGTGGTGCGGGGATGTGCTCCTCCTGCTTCCTGATGGGTTCTTCTCTTTGAGCTTCAGCTAATGCGCATCTCTTTTTTATAATTCTTGCTGGCAATTTCCCAGGGCAGATATTTCCCCATCAGCACATCATGAGCACCAAGGTGGTTATTTTCAAATTAATGGTTTGAAACAAAATACGAGCATTGTTATTGAACTGGGGGCTGATAGATGGCAAAGACACAGTGTCTAATAACCAAGATTTCAAAATAATAATAATTTGCATTTTGATAGCACTTTTCATCTGACTAATGAGTTTAACACGTTTAATTCATTAATTTATTATGCTCTTTGAGGCTGCACAGAAGGAAGTGTTGCTTGAAGAATTTTTCTGCTTGGAGAAATGAAGGTAGGGAGAAAAGGACCATGTTGGTGGCAGGGCCACAATTCAGGAAGAGGTCCACTGCTCCAGACATCACAGAGAGGAGAGGGAAAAGTTTGCTAGGCAGGGGGTGAATGAAGTCTTCTGGTGCTCAGAGGAATATGGTGGGCAGAATTCTAAGGTGGGCTCCAAGATTCCTCTCTCTACTCTTCATGCCCTGAGTAAGGCCCCTGGAGTATGGGCACAACCCAGGAAGATGATAGATGTCACTTGGGTGTTTAGGCTACATTATATGGAAAAGATGAAGGGATTTTGCAGAAATAATTGAGGCCCCTAATAAGTTTGATTTGAGTTAATCAAAATGGAGACTACCCTGGGTGGTCCTGACCTAATCCGGCAAGTTCTTTAAAAAAGGGTCTAGAGGGCGCCTGAGTGGCTCAGTGGGTTAGGCCTCTGCCTTCGGCTCAGGTCGTGATCTCAGGGTCCTGGGATCAAGCCCCACATCGGGCTCTCTGCTTGGCAGGGAGCCTGCTTCCTCCTCTCTCTCTCTCTCTCTGCCTGCCTCTCTGCCTACTTGTGATCTCTCTCTGTCAAATAAATAAAATTTAAAAAAAAAAAGGGTCTAGAGGAGAGAATCCCTCTCCTGTTGGTCTTGACCAAGCAAGTTAACATGAGTTCTACAGACACAAGGAAGTAAGTTCTGCCAACAGGCTGAGGGGGTCAGAGAGACTAGTTGGAAAGTTGTTGAGCTTGTCCACGTGTTGACGATGATGAGAAGTTCAGCTGGTCATGAAGTGAAAGAGCACTTCATAGTGCACTTGAACTAGAGAGGGCCTCAGAGGGTACCCAGTTCAAGACAACATGCTGAGAGTTTATCGAGCCATGATGAAGCAAGGACAGTGGGCTGTCAATTTGGTCTTCGGAGTGGAAAAGCTAATTTTTATATTAAAACAAGTATGGAATTTATGTAGATCCAAAAGTTTTAGGATGAAGCAGGGACCTAAAAGAAAGTCTCTACTTTCAGACATTCTCCTAGATGACGCCTCAGACTTTGGGGGAGGATGGTCAGGAGAAGAAGGTTCTATCCAGAAAAGAACCAGCCTAGGTCTCATATTAGTCCCTATGTCAGAGACTGCATGCCAAGCCCTTGTCCTTGCTCCCACTGAGCATCAAGCGAAGGTGTTGTCATTCTCATTGTATCCAAAGGACACTGAGGCACAGAGAAGGAATAGTCACAGGGAGTTCATGCAGAGGTCAGATAAAATCCTGGATTTCCTCTTTGCCCTCAGCTAAAGGTTGTAGTCTTTTTTTTTTTAAGATTGTATTTATTTATTTTAGAGAAAGAGAGAGAGTGTGTGTGCGCATGAGCGGGAGGGGCAGAGGGGTAGGGAGAAAGAATCTGAAGCAGACTCGGCTCTGAGTAGAGTCCAGTGTGGGGCTTGATCCCACAACTGTGAGATCATGACCTGAGCTGAAACCAAGTGTCAGATGCTCAACTGACTCTGCCACCCAGGTGCCCCTAAAAGCTATATTCTAAGAAAGAAATGGCATGTCTTAACTCATAAAGGGGTACAATTTGCCCTTGACAGTTGGTTAGAAATTATAATTGTTTTGTGGATTATTATTTCTGTTGATAACAGATTCCCCAGGGATTTTAAGAATATTCCGGGATCCAAAGAGAACACCGTGGCATCTAAATGAGAGCTCCCAAAGCCAAATGTCTGCTGGCTTGTGAATGACCTTTGACACCCAGTCAGACACAGGCTATGAGCCAAGAAATTCAACTATATGTAAGGATCCACTCTGCCAATGCCAGACACTGGGTTGGGGAGTGCTAGGAGATGGGGTACAGCCCCAGCCCAAGGAGCTTTGGTTGGAGAAATGATTCTTAATCCTGCCTGCAGTTCTGAATCAGCTGGAGAGTTTTAGAAACTATACTCTTGAGGGTTTGGGTGATGGGAAAGCAGTACCCAAACCAACTAAATCAGAATTTCTGGTAAGATATTAAGTTCAGCCAAGGTTGAGGTGCCCTTTGTCAGAGGGCAGGAGATGAGCCCAGCCCTAAGTCCAGAGCCAGAGTTGAGGCCCCCTATCCAGCCAGGAAGGCCAGAGCTGGGCCGGGGTGGCAACAGGACACTGGCGGTACCTGGGACCCCCCTTGTAGGAGCTGGCTCTTTCTGGGGCCATGGTGGACGTTGCTTAGGATGGGTCTGGTGCTTGTCACAGGACTGGTTCCATGAGTTGAGGCCAAGACTTGTGTTTTTTTGTCTGTTGGCTTCTGAGCAAACTTGCCCCAGCCTACTGTCCTGCCAATATTTTATCCCAACTGAGTCTTGCGGGGATGGGGGGTATCATCTTTTAAAGATTGATTTATTTATTTGAGGGAGAGAGAGAGAGAGAGAGAGAGAGAGAGCTGAATGGGAGAGCAGGGAGACAGGAAGAGAGAAAAATCAAGCAGACCCTGAGCTGAGCTCAGACCCTCACATAAGACTGGATCCCAGGACCCACAGATCGTGACCTGAGCTGAAATCAAGAACCAGAAGCCTAACTGACTATGCCACCCAGGTGCCCCAAAGGGTGTCTTTAAATGAACTTCTGTGAGGGAAGCTTCCTTCCTGGTCCCTCGGTTTTACTGTGTCCCCGGAGTCCGGAATTCTGGGAGAATCTCCTCTCACCACTATCAACCTCTGCCTGGGTCCAGCCCCGCCTTAGATAATGTTTCTAAAGAGGGGCAACAGGCCTTCTCTTGGGATTTCTCTCACTCTCAGGCCTGCCACAAGGCCTGTTGTATTTAGGAAATGACAAGAAATTCAAGTGAATTGTGGTTTGAACTAGGAAATTCCTGGAGAGTTATGCAAACGTGAAAGGGAATCCCTTCCCTGGGGGAAGCCTGCTCTGAGCTCAGATTCCTGTGGAATGTTTTTTCTGGAGCACTAGAAGTACCACTGGGGCCTGTTCCCTCTTGACTCTCAAAATGTTCCCTCCCCCATTCTCAGGAAAGTGGGTAGGAGGCAGGATGGAGTCACAGAACTAGAAAGATGGGGCGTGCAGATCATTTCCTGGCCCCCACTTGCCTCAATTGACACACTAGGTCCTGTTACTGGTAGTCCCAGCACAGCCCCAGGTCATGATCTACTTGTCACTAATCACAATTACCCAGGGTCCTGAGAACCTGTGTCCATGTCAAATGCATACACCTGAAATTTACAGGCAAACTGCCCCCTCAACAAATAACACAGATCCCTTTTCTATCACAGCTAGAGGTTTGAGGATTGTATTTCCTTTTCTAAAAAAGGGGGCATAGGGGGACAAAACAGCCCTCCCAAGCCCAAAAATGTGTTTTTTGGAGTACCTGACGACACTAAACCCATTCTCTGTGCAAAGCATGAGGATCGGTGCCCTCCCAGCCCTCTGTGTGGCCCATGCTGCCAACTGCCTTCACACTGTGGACTTGCCCCTGCCAGCAGAGCAACCTTACCGAGACCATCACAGCTGTACCAACCTTCGAGGACGCAGACCTCCGGCCTTAATAATGGTCCTGTGTCAGGGAGATTATCTGGAGGCAAAAGGGCCCGCAGAGTTGCCAAGAGGGGATGTCCAATGAGAAACTCTGGTCTTTATGACATTTTGCTCCTCTCTGGGAAGCAGCAAGAAGGCTGAGATTATGAAGCCCATTTTGCAGAGAAAGAAAGGGGGGCACAGAAGGGCTAAGCTCTAAAATCCTGCCTCAAAGCCCAGCGCAGCCGCTCCCCAGGATTGCCCCACTTCCTTTCTGAACCTGGACTCACAGGTCGGAGACCAGAGGAGGGGCACGACCACCCTGCCCAGGCTTCTGAGGGAACTGATACTAAGACTGACCCAATGCCTGACCAATTAGCATAATCCCAGCACTCTCATTTTGAAAAAAATGTCATTCTTCCCCTTTCTTCCTGTTCTTCTCTGCGCGTGGGTATAATTTAACCCAGGCATGATCCTAATTCGTGGCATCAGGTTTTTGAGAGAAGTGGAAAACAACTTGGTTTGCTTGAGAATAAGTTTATCATCCATTTAGCTCTATCAACTCAGATGAAAAGTCTTTCATTATCTCATAAGGAAAATGTTCATATTTACCGACACTGTAGGCATCACATTTTGGAAAGGATTTGGAATTCTTAGGGATGACATTACGGCCACCAGTTTTGATGAAACGTAGCTGTGTTGATGGCGGACTATCATTAGGCCATGTCAAAATATCCTACCAAGCTGGATGCAGTTCATTTGTTCCTGAAAATTCCACCAATTTTTAATGCCGTGTTCACTCACAAGTGTCTGTGAGTGCCATATGATGTCTTAGCATTGCCCTTTTTCACTTTGTGTGGCCAAAGAAATTTCCAGATACCTGAGACCACATCTTTCATGGCGTAGAAAATGTTTAACATTTTGAGGCAAATAATTCTAAAACATGTCGTGCTCTTCTGTCTTAGTAAAACGGGTATACTGAAGATAACTTAACCTTTTCCTGATGTCTTCAAATCATATATTGAATTAAATTATGGGGTCTGCTGTCCTCCCAGGCAAAGTGGCTGCATGCCCTTGAAGTAAATGGCCCCCATCAACTGTACTTTAAAGTTTGTAGGCTAGTTTGAGGATTTCCTTTTCCCTTAGCACTTGCTACAGTTACGACTTTCTACTTCGTTACCTTTTTTTTTTTTTTTTTTGGTGCTGTTTACCGGGGACCCAGATAACTGAACATTTGATGATTTTCTCTGAAATGGGCTTTGAACAATGGGCCAAGGGTATCTCTTATCAAATGAGTCAGCTTCGTGAGAGTTCTTTACGTTTCAGAACCCCAATTTTAAAGCTGTTGAGGTAAGTAAGAGCATCGAGTATGTATTATAATTCAAAAGGGGTGCGAACAAGGGACTCAAGGCTGGAAAGTCTGTAAGCAGAATAATCTACATCTCTAAAATGAGATTTTCATAAAAATTTTATTTTGCATTTTTAAATAATTCAATGCATTGGCAGTATGGTTAATGCCTCTAGGAGAGAAACCAACACACCAGCTCAGCCAATATCATTTTTACAGAGACATCATGTTGGAAAACAACAAAATTACATTAGAATGTTTGTACACAGAGTTACTGTACCGAGAACAAAGCACCAACAAAATGCTTGTGCGCCACACATTTGAAATGCAAAGCCACACAGGCAGATAAAGTTTTATACATATGAAGCACATGAAACCAGTTTTAGCAACCAGATACCATTTCATTCCTTGCTTGATGTTAAGGACAGTGACCTTGGTCTATACAGAACATCTGAATTCTGATGAGACGAGCATGCTTACGAACAGTGATAGTTCGTGTATCTGCAACGAGTGTGACTATCATTGGAGATCTGCACTCAAGAAAAAGTGGTTCAAAAGACTCATTAGATCATGGTAAAGCAAAGGGGGCACTTCATGAATTTTCCATGGCATTTCAATGGCCACCTGGGCTGCCACCACTGTGGAAAAAGGTCTTCCACTAGGGGCAGGGCCTTTTCTTCTCAGGATCCAGGCCAGGCTATTTCTGATGGTTCTCCTTGTCCACTGACATGGAAGAAGCCCAGCCTAGGACACTGGCCCCGGGGATTTGAGCTGCAGCTTGGGGGCAAGCTCAGTACAATCCAGAGGGCTCAACTCATCTGAGGTGGCCTCTATCTTCCCTCCCATGTGTCTTGACCTATGGTTTTCTGTTGGAAACTCAGTTGGAGTGGAACAGAGCCTCTTCCCTCATGAAGGCCAGTGAATCCATGTAGTGGAACCATAATGTTATGATAAAAGTTCCCAAAAGGAAAGGAGTTTTCATTTCAAACCACTGCCTTCCTACAGCATAGTAGCCATGGCCTCCTGGAACTGCAAAAGAATGTTTTTTCAAGAAGGAAAAGCTAAAATCCGGCGAGGGACATGGCAAGCCAGACATGTCGCACATGTGCACACACACATACACACACAGAGATGACATGTTCTATTTGTGCAGTTATGGCTTGCCACAATGGTCCTGGGTCATGGTGTTGGCCAACAACCCCCC